>NC_060957.1:6387661-6432661 GCF_910589235.1 Vespa crabro
AAATGCAACACGAATATATCTTTCTTCTGCCAACGATAAGCCGAACTTCGAATGGAATTTTGAATCCTTTTGTTTTTTAATATCGCTATTAAATTCTATTTTTATCATGAGAACAGAAAAAGAGGAAAAAAGAGAGAAAAAAATCACTGCTTATTTCAGGTGATACATTATTACAAGAGCGATAAAAGAGTCACTTATAAACGTTTAAAACACCTTTTTAGTTCATTAGTAAAATAGCTGCTGTAAATGCAGAATATTTCTAACGTTAAAAATAATCTCATTAAATCATGAATATTTTATTTACAAATAAGACGAATAAATTTTATCACACGATATAATTCTATTTTTCAATATTAATTGACGTTAAAGTTGGTAATTATTCCTTGACGTTCATTTTCACGCTTTTGATAATGTAATTCACTTTTTCGATCGACCGAAAACTAAAAATAAACATTTCAGCGTTGTAACGTAATCGTATGCTCGTAAGAAGAACACCCATAATTGTCTTCGTAGCTGAACGATGCCAAGGGTTTAGTCTCTGTCGGTGTCACAACTCATCCTAATTACATCTACCCTCCTTGTTTCCAGATACGGGAAGGTTTCTCACCCCGAGACAAAGAGAGCCAGTGTACACACTAGCACTTAATTACTATTGCCAACCGGACTTGCGAGAAACGTTTACTGCAATCGAGACGTTTAACTATATTTCCGGCAGAGAACTATTACCTCTTGATTTACAGCTCGTGCGAGACTCCGCCAGCGTGCGCTTTTCTTCGAAGCCGACGAGACGACTACGCCACGCGAGACAAACTTTCTCCACCAATTTGCTTTTCACCGCAGACACCATGTCGCGACGTTCAAATTGCTCGCCGGGGTTAATGGATTAATTCACATACGAAGGCGAATACAGATCGAATTATTTTACGATACTTACAATCGTAATTAACAAATAACAAAAACTGATTTGAAAAATACTAAATTATTTTAATTTAATTTTATTCACTTTACTTACGAATTTTATAAGAAAGATTAAGAGGAAAAGAAAATCAAGAGTTCGTTGAATAATATCATCGCCCTAAGACCGAGTTAGCCTTAACTAATTTTCGCTAAAATTTAATTCTGACAAATTCACGCTGGCTAACGAGCAAGGGTTGCTTGACAGCTCAGTAGGAGGTCTATGTGTATGTGTATATTTATGTATGTGTGTCTCTGTCTCCCTATGTGTGTATGTGTGCGTGTGTGTGTACTTGAGGGTATGGCGTATCAAGGAGTACCTACTCCGATTTCGCATATCATTTATAACTATGCATTAAAAGATCTTAACGCTCGCGTAACGTAAAAAATGAACAGGCCGGTCACCTCCGGCCCATCGGCAATTCCGTACCGTCAGGACATTCTTTCTAATTACTGGAGATTTATTAACGCTGTCCCTGCGTAATCCACTTCCTGCAGAGGCTTCCTGCAAAGGCTTCCTACGGCGATTCCCTTCTACGCCCCTTGTAGCAGCGACTCCACTCGAGAGTCTGGAGACACGATCGTTTTTAAAGTAATTGCTTCCTTCGAGATTTCGAGATCAAAATCGAAAATCAGGATATTCATCCGAATTGACATTTATTAAAATTATAATCAACTTTTTCGATTAACTTAGATTTCTTTATGGCAATACAATATCATTAACAAAATTATAAAATTTAATTAATGTTCAAATTAATGCAAAAGACATTCGTATTCCCTAACGTTCTATATCACACGTAACAATCAGATACATTATGATCGTAACACGTTTATCACAATGATGCACGCTTCTAGGCATGCCTAATAGTCAACCACTACTACAATGTACGTTGATGATGACATTTCTCACTCCATCGACGTGATTACTTGAAATTATAGACACATTCGACCGCTTATCCGCATTACGCATTTACTCTTCCTACTACTCATTATATATCAAATCGTGATATTCTCCTCTATGATTCTCTATTTTGATAATGGTCTCATATAGAAGAATTTTTTGAGTTAGCCGAACTTTGACTTCTGAAGCTTTAGAGACAAAGTATCTACTTCTCTCTCTTTCTCTCTCTCTCTCTCTCTCTCTCTCTTTCCCTATCCGATCAAACTGTAGAAAATAAGTAGCTGCTAGCGGCTAAAGAAGGTTCGATTACTAAAAAATCACCTGTCAGTTTCACTCGCGCGATTCATTTCGCGTTACAACTTATTCCTCGTTTACCTCTCTCTTCTGTTCCCTTCTGTTGTTCGAGGCCCTTCGTCTCCTTTTCGAGCCGTCTCGTCCACCCGGCAGAGTCTACCTATTTCACTCTCTCTCTCACTTTCTCTTTCTCTCTCTCTCTCTCTCCTTCTCTCTATCTCTCTCTTCCTATTATAAGAAGTGACTGATTAAAGAAATCCACGTCAGATGTTCCTATCCGGGATAGAATACCTGCCAAAAGAGCGCGTTAATTGCGTCCATGTCTGATTGATTAACGTTTCCATTCTATTAACTTCAGAAAGAAAGAATAGTCGAAAGACTTATTTCAATTAAAAGCAGAAACAGACATTGGAATGGATTAATACTTACATATTATGTTATTCATATGTACGATTATTGTTAAGAAGAGACATGTACTTAAAATTAGAAGGGAAGGTAAACATTTTATTGGAAGGAAACGTACGTTGAGAAAAGGAGAAAGAAAACGTGGGAACGATAATTATACAGCTATCGTATAATGTATACAGTGGGCTCAGAACAGTCCAGTCATTACGCGCGACATATTTTGCATGAGAATACAATCAGCGCAATTCAAACGATGCAGTTGTTGGCGCCAACGTGGATGCCAAGCGTATCGCTCGAAAATCTGCTTCGAATACACATAAACGATAAGTTCTCGTAACGTAACGTATGTACTGTGTACTGTACTGTGCATATGTATATATATGTATATATATATATATATATATATATATATATGCATTATGTAGGACCGATCGAAAATAGCCAAGGCCGCTAGATCACGGAGTGTTCTATGAATAGGATTAATTTATCCTGTCAAGTCGTTAAGACTCCAACTGCTAATTATAGACACTCGCACTTGAACCTCTTCCATTACACGCGATCGCGTTTTCAGAATTACCGAAATGATTTTAATTCCATAATCTCCTTTTATTCACCGTAATCTTTACTGGTATAAGCTTTTTAACATAAAATCGTTAATTTTTACATAAAAAATATATTTTTTTTCTATTTATATTCAGTTAAATGATGGGAGGAAACAAAAATAGTTATATTCCTCTTAACGATATTGTATTTAATTTTCGAGGTAATGAAAATGATGTAGTTGATATTATGGCATAGTTTATGCTATCATAAAGTTATTCGCACTGTGAAAATGCTGCCACGTTGTTGGCGATGTCATCAACTGGTTACGTATATAGATATTGTTAGTTTCTAAGCCGTGAATTAACTGACAATGGCAATTAAAACTTGCGAGAAATGATTCCGCTGACGGGCATCGATATGCATTTCACTGGAACTTTATACCGTACATAGGTAATAAGAGAGAGAGAGTGAGTGAGAGAGAGAGAGAGAGAGAGAGAGAGAGAGAGACTCGACTATTCAGTTTTGTGCAAGTTATGTGAATTGATACGGGCAATTAAAACTTTTCTCGATCATGGCATGATCGTACTGTAATGGCTTCCGCGTTCTCTATGAACTATAGTATAAATCCCGTTTAACTTATCGTATTATTTTTCATGATTCGTCATTCGCGTTCCATTGTAAAAGAAAAATTATCATAAATCTAAAAAATTGTTTGTAATCAATACCTTCTCATATTAACATCAATGCATGATTATGAATGAGAAAAAATTTTTTTTTCATCTCACCTATCAATTTTTATTTTCTTTCTTTTGACTTCTAAAAACACAGAGGTTTTTTTCTTCTTCAAAAAAATGAATTCAAGCGAAGTTAGACATTGTCGTTGTGGAATACTTGAGAAAATTTGATATAAAAGCGTAAATGATGCATTAACGTTGAAACGTGATGAAATAGCCGAAGAGAGCGAGCTGATCACAAGTCCAATTATAGGCGAAACTGTTTCCTGTGACGTCACATTCATCCTTTGCCAACCCTTTCCGCCAGTCTATCGGATAACAATTACCCCCGCCGATGGCCGCATCCACCCGTCGATATCTCAAGTCCGCTTTCTCATTCCCTATAGCCAATACCCCTTCGACAAGCAGCCAACACCCTCGGATCATTTTCCATCGGCTCGGACTTATCCTTTCCATCGGCCTATCCTTCCTCTTATCCACTTTCTTTCTATCACATTGCAATGAAATTTCATCGAAACTTATTTTTCGTAATCCTCATAGTCGGACGTGAAATGGTTACGACATTCATAATAACAACGGGGGATTTTAATTTAACAACGAATGACGTAATGCTGCGAAATGATTAAAAGAATTCTATGCTCATAATGATCAGAACATTTATAATGATCTGCCTTTTAAAAATCGTACACCTTTTCGAAATACTTTACGTGCTCTTTTTCCTTTGTATGCATGTTGGTACATATGTATGTATGTACATATGTATGTACACATGTATGTACATACATCGAACTAGAGTGGACACGTGCAGAGGCTAAAATACATTGCGAGAAAATCATTCTCCTCTTTCTCTCGTTTCCCTTCTTTTCAACTTTTCATAAAATAGAGCGACAGAGAGAGAGAAAAAAAGAGAGAGAGAGAGAGAGAGAAAGAGAGAAAGAGATAGAACTACTCGTTAATATACAGCGATAACGATGAAATTTCGAATCATTGAATTTCCGACAATACTTCACCCGCAGCATTCGCGATTCTCGTCCCGCACTGTCGAGTACCGAAAAAAAAGAGAGCGAGAAAGAGAGAGAGAGAAAGAGAGAGAGAGAGAGAAAAAGAGAGAGAGAAAAAAAATCCGTGGCGTCCGATAAACCGCGAAACATCGCAAATTGGTATTAGCGGGCAATCGAGCACGAAATAAACAATCGCATTTAAACGTACATCTCTGCCACAAGCCGCCATCGTCCATTTGTCAGGGAATATCACATTTTTCCACTTGGCCGGCTACACCATCCTCTACCTCTCTCTCTCTCTCTCTCTCTCTCTCTTTCTCTTTCTCTCCACTTATTCATCCGTTCATTCTCTCTCTGTCCACTTATTCATCTGCTCATTCTCCTCTCTCTCTTTCTCCATCTCTCTTTCTTTCTTTTTCTACCTAACGCGTGCACGCAACGGAGCACACTATACTACGCGCGTCTAGATATATCTTAAAATAAATCGCAGCAAATAAAGAAAGCTCCAAGATAGGACGATTTTTTCCCTCTCTCTTTCTTTATCTTAGTCCGACCGATCCCCTAGAAGCCATCTCTTCCATCGTAGGTCCGTACCGCATAGTCAGTAAAAAGAGAGATAGAAGACAAGGAAAAGGAAAAAGAGAAAGGAGTAGGTGGAAATGGAGAAAGAGAAAGATAAAGAGAGTGGAAGGCCACGTGCCCTTTCTCTTTTCGACCCAGCTGGTATTGTACTCTCTTTCGGTATTTCTAATAACTTCTTCGTTTCTTATGCATCCTCTTCGTATGGTGAAGTAAAAAAAGGAAAGGATAGGAAAGGAGAAAGAAAGAGAGAGAGAGAAAGAGAGAAAGATAGAAATATCTCTTACTCTCACTCTTCCTTATTCGGGACCTTTTCTTTTTTTTCTATCCTTTCTCTTCTTTTTTCTATTCTTCTTCCTCTTCCTTCTCCTCCTCCTCCTTATCATGTCCGTAAACTTCACAATACCGATAGTAATCCGACACTATCGGGCTACTGCTCCACCCACTGCTTTCTTCCACGTTCAACTCACCCTCTCTCTCTCTCTCTCGTCTTTCTTCCTCATTCCTACTTCTATTCTCTCGCTCTCTCTCTCTCTTTCTCTCTCTCTCACTCTCTCTCTCTTTCTTTCATTCTCTCTCTTTCTCTTTCTCTCTTTCTTTTCGTTTCTCCCGGCCGAACAATTACTCCGCCATATTGTTCGCTCTCCTATATCGTAAACGAAAGGGAGGATACGAACTCGGAAGAACGGCGGCGGCGACTGGATAGACGGATAAAGATGGAGAGACACGCCGGGGCAGGATCAAGTTTTTAATCACTCTCCAATGTCAGAGGAAAAAGAAGAAATGCGACGCGTGCCATACTCCCCACCTTCCCCCTACTTCCACAACTCCAGCACTCCTTTTCCTCTTTGTCGAACTGTCTGTATCTCCTCTCTCCCTTTCTCTCTCTCTCTCTCTCTCTCTCTCTCTCTCTCTCTCTCTCTCTCTAGCTTTTATGTTTTCATTCTTTTTCCTTGTATATAACCGAGACACGAACATCATCGCCTTTCCCTTTCTCTGTCCATTCCTTTTTTTTTTCATACGTTTTATTGCAGAAAAAATAAAAAGAAAAGATAAGCAGTCACGTAAATAAAAATATGATGCTCCTCTTTCACTATCAATATCAACGTGTATCGTATATCAATTCTGCAGAATATCAATAAACATACATGTTGTTGATTAGAAATTATTTTATATTTTATATATTACTTTCAAGTTATTTTGAATAGGAATAATGATTATTTTGTTATATAATTTGGTCTTAAATAAATTCTTTTAAGAGTTCTTTATCATTTGTAATAAAAGAATAACATTATTAAATTGACAATTTAACTTTAGTGAAACAATCAATCCACATTTTTTCCATAAAGAAAAATAGATAATTATTTATCATAATCATATAAAATTATTTGATTCACGATTGTTCTTATAGACTAATACGATGAACATATTTCTTTTTTTGCACTCAATGATTCGAGATCACTTTAATTCGAGTACGATCCGAATGGAGAACGTAAAACACGCGACACGAATATTTAACTTGAAGGTATGTACATATATAATATACATAACTATACATAAATCTACGCTTTGCAAGAATGCTCATAGTAATGATAAAATGTCGGTATTATTCGATAGGGCTGTTGGAATGCAATATCTTACGACTATCGTTATCACCATATTCGCTTGATTAACTTTATGTCATTTTTATCATATCTTCTCTCTCTCTCTCTCTCTCTTTATTCATCTTTTTTGTTAGCAGTTTCTCAAAATGTGATGCCTCGTTCTTGGCGTTCATCGATTCAGGAAACATAAAATATCCGGGAATGTTTCGTCGAGAAACGCTATCGTCTTTCCTGCGCAATGTACCGAATTTTATTTCTAAATCTCATCATATATATATACCTATATATCCATTATATATAAGTTCTCTATTATGAACATTAAAAAAATATAATCGATATTCATATATACCATATATGCATACATACCAAAATACTCATATATATATATATATATATATATATATCAAAATAATTCCTTAAGTAAGTTAATTTTAAATCTCGTATTCGATTAAATACAATGAAAAGGAAAATAAGCACATTTCTAAATGTCAATGAAGATAGAGAGAGAGACTGACCAGGAAAACGTTTAGCAACACGTTCTCTTCGTTGTCCTTGGTAGTCTTCCTCCCCTGTGTGCATTTTGAAGCGAAGACAATGCTATAATGATAACCCCAGGGTAAGACATAATGGAGACGTCTATAGCCCCGAGGTGTATCGTTGATGCGCGCGCATCCTTTTGAATCGTATTCCTGCCCTTTTGTCGCGTCTACCACCGACAAACTGCGAGAAACTGTTTCCCCTCTTCCTTCCTCTATCCATCTTCATATTTCTTCTTCTTTTTTTTCTTCTTCTTTTTCTGCTGGTCTGACCGTATAACGGCTTATACTACTGAAAAGGAACTGACACTACTAGTCAGCCACTTTTCCAACAGTCGACGAAGGTGCGCCTACAGGTTTAGCACGCGATAAATACAGATATGTGCATATTCATCTCCAACGTTTTTGATCGATATTCTTGAACAAAGGCGTTCGTGTTATTTCATTGCAACGAATTTGATATAAAATCAAGAAGAAAGATAGTAACATCAAATCTAACTACGTGAGAAACTTTTTGATAGAATATTTAGAATGGTCATATTTTATTTATTGAAAGCTCATATTATTTTATTTATTGAGATAATTGAAAAAAGATGAAAGATTTGAAGATATCAACTTTTAATCAAATTATTTAATTAAATAAAACACGAATATTTAGATTGTAAATTGTAATGTTATTTGTTATAGATTGTAGTTTAAATAGAAATGTTTTTTTGACAAAATTGAAATAAAATATTCCTTTATTAATATTCCTTTCCATATAATAATACCCATTGTAGTTAATATTATCTTCAGCCATGCTACTAACCCCATTCCTTGTCCTTTAGAATGTGCGGATTTTCCTGGAAGAACAGCATACATCGAGAAACTCCATCGGCAATAAACCACCCTCGGTCTAAGACCCTTCCTACTTTACCGGTCGTACTTTGATGGCAATACTATTCCTCTGTAATATCGACACTAGCAACCCCATGCAGAAAGCGTATCCTACAATTCTGAAACTGTTTTACCCTTCTAGCAGTCGCTCTCATCCATGCCGATGCATTTCCACGTATTTTCCAATGATGACAGCAAGGGGATTGCTTCATCGATTTTGAAGAACTTTGTTGTACCATCAAAAGTTTACTTTTCATGGATTCCATCGAATCCAATCGATCAAACAAAAGACTCATATAGATATGATCGATAAAATAAAGAAACATTATAATATCTAAATCGATTTCTTATACATCGAGTTATACATCGACATAATACATCCTTCCCAACGGTCCTATCTTCGTTTCGTCGCGTTTCTTTACCTTGGATTATTTTAGTACGTGACTCGATTAATAATTACCAAAGCATTTTCAACTTTTCGGGTCAAGAAAAACTCAATGCCGCGTGGGAGAGAAGGGCAATTCCGTTGCTGATGAGCCACTACGTGAGAGGGGCTTCTAACATCGCGAATTCTACGAAACTTGTTTCATGGATGTGCCTTTTGAAAAATTTATCCGAACTTTCGCCATTCTACGAACGATCTCTCTCCTCCTTCCTTCTTCTACTTTACCATTGAACTCCCTATGATTCGACAAGACCTTTTCACGTTTCGATACATGAAATAAATCCTTGATAATATTTAGTTTTAGGAAAGGAGGAGAAAATGAGAAAAAAAAAGTAGTAAAAAAAAGGGAAAACGATAAATTATCTCAATTTTCTTATTATTATCATCGAATTTTCCCATAGAAATAAGAGAAAAGGTAGGATAGCAGAAAAACAATCTGAAAAATCTTCAAACTCAAGAAATGTTCAAAGTTACGTCAGAAAGAAGAATGATAACGACGAAAAGAAGAGTTTCCGTGCTGGTACGAAAGTCATACACTTTATATCACGACGACCATGCACGTTGAAAATCATTTGTGAATTTGGAAACGACCAGGAAAGAAAATTTATGTGACATACGAGACGAGAGTTCCAGAGAATATTTTTCTTTTTCTTTTTTTCTTTTTTTTTTTGCAGTAAATTTAAATCGGTTCGCGTGTTATAGAACGTCGTCGTCTATGAAAGGGAAAATAGGTAAAAAGGAACTCCCTGGAAATACAGTATACATCGTGCAGGTGATGTCATAGTAGAGAAACAGAAGTAAACGAGAAACTTGTGAGTGAGAGAAAATGTAAAAGAGAGGAAGAGAGGAAGAGATAGAGAGTTGTGTCATAGAAACACAAACCATAGAACGTTTAACAAACGAATGGCGAGTAACCACGTGTTGGAATGCTAGATTAGAAGGGTCACTGTTTGCCGTATAAAGAGGATTTAAAGGGATAAAGGCGAAAACGAGGAAAAAGTGAAGCCGAGTACTAGCCGAAAGTATAATACAAAGAGTGAAGGAGAGACAAAGAGAGAGAGAGAGAGAGAGAGAGAGAGAGAGAGAGAGAGAGAGAGAGAGAGAGAGAGAGAGAGAGAGAGAGAGAGAGAGAGAGAGAGAGAGAGAGAGAATACCTTCTTTGTGCTAGAATTTCCACGCTAGGTAGTAGTGAGTGTAACATTTAAACAAATATATCCAATCCTTAAATTCCGATCGAACGGGACTGCTAGTGAAAAAAAATTCTGATTGCAATTCAGTACAGTCTGTCAACTGGAGTAGAAAGAACCTGTCTGAAAAGTGCTGTCCGTTCGAAATACTTGTATGCGTGTAGTACGTACACATGTACGTTAGAACATCGAATTGCAAGCGTTCCAGGAGAAAAAAAAATTTCCCAGTCGCGTGTTTCGTATCGCGTACAATTCTGTTGTTGTCCATTGTAGGGAGAAGTTTGGTCGGTATTTCTCTTTCTCTTTCTGTTTCTGTTTCTCTCTCTCTCTCTCTCTCTCTCTCTCTCTCTCTCTCTCTCTCTTTCCTTCTGTCTTTTTCCTCGAAGAGGCAGACACGGTAAAAAAGCGTGTGGCTCCAGCACGCCATATTGAAATTTACATACGTATATTCGTGGCTAAAGGAAGGGTAGAAACCGAGGAGTTCGTCGTTTCTAGTGTCTACGGTCGCAAGTAGACTTATTCGCCACGGTATCCGTATCGAGTCGAAGTGGTAAAGGTCTTAGGGTCTCTATTGGATTATAGTAGAAACGGGCGGCACTCGAGACTCCACCTCACCAACTTCCTCAACCTTCTTCTCTTCCTCCTCTTTCTCTCGTGCTCGCTTCGGGCAAAGTAGTTTAGCTTTCGAGTATAGACTTACCTATCTAACCTTAGCTTGTTCGTTCATCCGTTACGTTATGTATCCTGGATCCACCCTCCCTCCTCATCTCTTTCTCATATATACTTGTTTTTTTCTCTTTCTCTGCGTTCATCTTCTTTATTTCTTCTTATTTTCTTACATTTCTTTTTTTTTACTCCCTTTTTGTTTTCTTTTATGCCATTTTTTCCTCGGCACGTGACCATCCAAAACAGGTAAAGAAAATAAAGGAGTCGACCTTTCGTCCCAGCAACCCGCAACCTTAAGACTTAAAGGTTCTACATATATATGTATACAGGTAGAAAGGATAGAATATTCTAGCGAATTGTATAAGACATCTACTATCTGTGTATAAGTTTCTATATATTTGTTTGCTGTCTCTGTGTATATCTTTCAATTTCTATCGAATACTCCACTCAGCTTTCTCACTAGGGATACATAACGAAAATATCTTTTGTATCCTTTCGATCGCACGTCTTTTATATCTTTCGTGATATTCTTTAGGATCAATAATTGACTCCGTCGAACGTCATAAATTCTGGAAACTTTACATTCAAGTACTTTTCAATTATTCGACAAATTTGAATATATAATCAAGAGGATCTTCTCTAATTTAGCATCAAAATCTGAATCTATATTAAACCAAGCCAAACTCGATCAACGAGCATTAATTGTGACGTTACGTGAAGATCTCCTTTTCTCATTTCCCGTCGATAAACCCCCGCTTAAAAGAGAAAATTAAACGCAAATAATGCGAGAAAGCACCAGCCCGTGATGGCGCGAGAGTACGGTGTTCGCTTATCGATGCAACGTGTATTCGTTTCGATAGGTTGAAAGAATTAAGTAGACGATTCTCTTCCTATCCCTTTCTCTCACATGGCGTGCGTGAATATTTTAACATTTCGATGATTCAATGGGCTCAATGAAAATTATATTCCCGTGCTTAAACACATACAATGGCATGAAACGCGAACATAGATATATACAATATGGAGCTATGCGTGTATGTATACGTATATAAATATGTATATATGTACACCTTTTAACAACTCGTCTCTTTACTCAGCATTAAGCACGGAAAAGCATTGGATATTCGTTCATCCTTTCTACATACATATTTCGTTTAATGTCAACCATTTTTTTCTCGCAAATAATACTGACTTTCAAGTTTACATAAAGAGGAGTTATATATAAGAAAAATTAGAACATTCAACGTTATCAACGGAATAATACTTTAAGGTATCTCGAGCTTTAATAAAATGCAAAGAAAAGGAAAGAAGAATGAAAAAACTTTCGATTTTTCCGAGCCTGTAAAATAGAGTACTCTCTTGAAGTTTGTCGAGTTGACAGAAAGAAAAAGAGAGAGAGAGAGAGAGAGAGAGAGAAAGAGAAAGAGAAAGAGAAAGAGAAAGAGAGAGAGAGAGAGAGAGAGAGAAAGAGAAAGAAAGAGAGAGAGAGAGAAAGAGAGAGAATAACGAAGAGGGTTTGACGCGTGAACGCACACGTAGACACTAGACGGCGTAACAATGGCTGCGAACAACGCGACGCAACAACTCGGGCCAAATGCTCGAAATCGTTTCGTCCGTCGGCGAACGACGACAAGGACGACGTCGGTACTATGAGAAACAAGTTTGGCGTATGTACATGTATATATATACACACACACACACACATTAAATGTATAGACACATATACGTGTGTGGATGGTGATGGTATATATGCTGCAGCGCCACCTCCTGACCTCGTCTCTGCTCGCGCCCACGAGCAATGTTATTAAAGTAGTAAATTTCATCCTCCCAGGCAGGATATGGATTAGATTCCGCGTGTATGCTCGGCCCGAAACGCGCGCACTGGTGCTACGTCAGAAAACAAAGTAACGTCCCATTGTTCGAAAGAACAAGAGGCTACGTCGCGGCTGCCTCCGCCATCTCCATACCATCCAATCCCCCCTCACCCCCATCTCACTACCAACCCTTTACTACTACTACTACTACTACAATCATCACAGACACTAATACCATTCTTGTTGCACGGCACGAGGTTTCGCATTATTATGCTCTAACGTATCTATGTACTGGTAATACCTATTCGTATGTATATAATAGTATATATATGCTACTGCTATCAGGTCAACGTAGAGAAACGTTGGTGGTCTTGGGACGTAACGGAGAATGACGAAAAGAGAAAGATAGAAAGAGAGCATAGAAGAAAAGAGGAAAAAAGGTTGTTACTCTTGGGTAATCCATCATTGAAGTGGCGAATGAAAAGGAAAGGAACGTGTCGTTCCTCTTTCCCCACCTACTCTTCTTCTAACTCCTCCTCTTTCCCCTACTCCTTCTTCTTTTCCTCCTACTCACATTGCCGTCGTGGAACCGTCGATTTTATCGCGGATCCCGTAATATCGCACTGCACCGAAATAGCACGGCTTTTCTATCCTTCTTCTCTTCTTCTATCTTTTTCTCTTCTTCTCCTTTTCCTTCTCTTTCTTTTCCTCCTCCTCCTTCTTCTTCTTTTTCTTCGTCTTCTTCTTTTTGTTTTTTTTTATTTTCCTTTATATTATTTTTCTTATTTCGCCGAACGACGAATACTTGGACGCAATATTTCGTCCTCGAAAAAGAGAGAAACCGAAACAAATCAAGAGAAACCGCTGAAAGTAATTCCCGACGAAGGAGAGAAAGACTCCTGCAAAATTCGAATTACCTTTTCCATCCTTTCGTCCCATCTGCCTTACCGTTCTGGTCGTAGCTGCTCTCCCTACATCGTCATATTCAAAAAGATCTAGTGCCACTTGAAATTTTCGTCGAGATCGCACGCGTACATGGATGTAAAGACGATATTTCAAAGTGCTTTCAATTTCCGTCTATCGTAAGCACGATCCACGAGTCCCAGAATCTACTTCTCCCCTCTCTTTTCCTTTGTATCCACCTACCATCCTTACCACATCGCACTCCCTCCCCCCCTCATTTTTTCGAAATGAGAACTCGCGGATATTAATATTTCCTGCGGAAACAGTCTACCAAAAGTATGTAAATTCATATGTAAAATGTCTCACGAAACATATAAAGCATTATCTAGAAAATTATATTAAAAGAAAAAAAAACATAGGAAAATGTCATTTTCGATTGGTGAATCTTTCCCGTTGACCAAGCTGAGTCAGTTAAGGTCAAGGAAGAATATTTCTCTTTCTTTCTTTTTCTTTTTCTTTTTCTCTCAAAGACGAATATCTTTTCTCGTGTACAACATTCTGGCTACGTGCCAGCTCATTAGAAGCAACGTCCTTTTCCATCCTGGAGCAACCGACTAACCAACTCTTACAATCTCTCTCTCTCTCTCTCTCTTTCTCTCCTTCTCTCTCCCTCTCTCTCTCTTTCTCTCCTTCTCTCTCCTCCTCTCTCTCTTCCTCTTTCTTCTCTTTCCAACGAGACGCGTCGCGAGAAGTGGCTATTTCGCTCGGTTGTCGGTGAGCAGTTACGAGCGCCGGTGAGCCGTAGGCTGCATAATCCTACCTACCGGCCATAATCGTCTCGATGGCCACCAACCGCTTTGAAACTAGACGGTGCACTGTTGGCAAGTAGCGTCTAGCCGAAGGGCAGACTAGCCGAACTTTAATCTCAACTAGCACCTCTATATACTCTCGCTACTAGTTTATCCGTACTTTTATGAAGGTGAGTCGAAATGAGAGAGAGAGAGAGAGAGAGAGAGAGAGAGAGAGAGAGAGAAGGATAATATCGTAAACAGTAACTCGTGTTCGATTTCAGTTCATTCTTTTAACTATTATTACATTTTTACTAACTTTCTTATCTATTTCGTGATATACGTCGAATATTACACGAAATGAAATCAATTTATTTTTAATTGACAATATAAAAATTCACGTTTAATTATTATATTTAATAAAAGTACAAATACTCGATTTCCTTAAAAATATAATTTATTTTTTTAATTTTAATGTCGACTTTGTCATTCGATTAGACTTGATATATATCTATTTATTAAATATAAAAGATATTTCACTTATTTATATTTACGAAAGAATTGATCCAAGAATTTTTTCTCCTTAAAAAGGTTCGAGAAGGTGGAGACTACTTAGATGACAACGACGACGATATTTTCGCGCCCTTTGTTTGCCACCGGTCGATGCTTGACCTGTCCTAGGGTCGACAGGAAGATACACATGACGTATGTACATCTGCCGAAGGCTACGCTTTTCTCTTTTATCTACGATGAAAAAAAAAAAAGAAAGATAGTAATAGTAGTAGTAGTATAGTAGTGGTAGTGGTAGTTGTAACAGTAGTAGTAGTATAGTAGTGGTAGTGGTAGTTGTAACAGTAGTAGTAGTAATAGTAGTAGTAGTGATATAGTAATAGTAGTAGTAGTAGTAATAGTGATGTAGCAATACTAGTAATAGAAGTAGTAGTAGTAATAGTGATGTAGCAATACTAGTAATAGAAGTAGTAGTAGTAGCGATATAGTAGTTGCAGTAGTAGTAGAAATTTAATAGTAGTAGTAGTAGTGATATAGTAGTAGTAGTAGTAGTAGTAGTAGTAGTGATATAGTAGTAGTAGTAGTGCAGTAGTACGTTAATATTAGTAGTAGTAGTAGTAGTAGTGCAGTAGTACGTTAATATTAGTAGTTGTAGTAGTAGTAGTGCATTAGTACGTTAATATTAGTAGTAGTAGTAGTAGTAGTGCAGTAGTACGTTAATATTAGTAGTAGTAGTAGTAGTAGTAGTGCAGTAGTACGTTAATATTAGTAGAAGTAGTGATATAGTAGTAGTAGTAGTAGTATATTAGTAATAATACACTAGTAAAAGTATTAGTAGTACAGTAGTAGATTACTAATAGTATTCTAGTAGTAATAGTAATAGTACAATAATAGTAGTAGCAGCAATAATAGTAGTAGTAATGTAGTAGTAACTCAATAATAGTAGTAGCAACAATAATAGTAGTAGTAATGTAGTAGTAACTCAATAATAGTAGTAGCAACAATAATAGTAGTAGTAATTTAGTATTAACTCAATAATATTACTATAGCAGTAGCAGTTCTAGTAGTATACTAATAGTAGTAGTAATGTAGTAGTAACTCAATAATATTACTATAGCAGTAGCAGTTCTAGTAGTATACTAATAGTAGTAGTAATGTAGTAGTAACTCAATAATAGTACTATAGCAGTAGCAGTTCTAGTAGTATACTAATAGTAGTAGTAGTGATACAGTTGTAATAGCAGTTGCAGTAATACACTAGTAGTAATAGTAGTAATAGTAGTAATAGTAGTACTAATAGTAGTAGTAATGATACAGTAGTAATATTAGTAATAGTAATAATAGTAGTGTACTAGTTTTAGTAGCAAGTGAAGCTAGAATTGGACCAGAATGGAACATTGAAATAGAATAGGATTTTCATAAGTATTTCATTCAAATGATATACGCGATCAATTACTGTCAAGTAGTTAATGACGTAGATAAGCAAATACATTTACTCAATGTGTCTTAAAATGTAAAAGCACCACCTCTACCTTTTTTTACGAATGTTATTTTTAACGGAGAAATATAATTATGGTTTGAAAAATAGCAATGGACAAAATGAGTGAATGATAAATTATTTGAAGAATAGATCGTTTTCTCTCTCTGGATGTTTCGAAAAGAGACATACAATATGGTAGAAGATATTTATTTGAAAATGAGCGGCGAACGAGTGCGGCTAACCGAAAGAGCAGCTGCGTTGAAACGATGCGAGGATCGTCAAAAATTCAAGCAGCCATGACTCGAATAGCCTGAACGTTAATATCACGATATCTAATGGAAATTCATTAATTTCTTGTATGTCCGAATGTTATTTGTATTTGTATATGCATAGGTATTAATTGTGTGTTTGTGAAGAGAGAGAGAGAGAGAGAGAGAGAGAGAGAGAGAGAGAGAGAAACAAACAAACAAATTAGCTAGAGATCATTTTGTTAAAAGAAAAAAAAAGAAAAAAGTAAATTACACATAAAAAAAGTTGTCAATGAAGCTTACAAATTATATGGGAACGTAAATTGAACGATTAACACTGCCTACACTCGTGTTAAACATTCAGGGTCACGATATGACGAGGAAAACGAACACGTGTTTTCGTCAAATAAATCTCCAAGCAGAATCGAGCGGATTTCGAACGTAGATAACGTCTGGCTGACAAGTGTCGTGCAATTCGTTCGAGCATGATCCGTAATTGGAAAGTTTCGCATAATTATTCAAGCTTGAGCTCCTTGTCCAAAGGTCTCCTCTCTCTCTCCCTCTCTCTCTCTCCCTCTCTCTCTCTCTCTCTCTCTCTCTTATGAGAACGCAGAACCGTCATTAAATCGCACATTCGAAGCCTCAACTCATTCAAGCTTCTCTTTATTCGTGATGTAATCGTTCTGAACGAATCCGATTGCGGTCACTTTGTGGAAATAAAGTGAGAACTTGATTTATGGTAGTAAAAAGTTTTTCCTCTATATACTTGCAAAAGGGTAGTTTGCATATGAAATCAATAGGACAATATATATTCGTTAACAAAAGTCCAATAGATTCTGAAATATGTCGACAATATTAAAAACAACAGCCACTCGTACATGTCACTCTAAAAAAGAAATAATATCTCTATAAATACTTGTTATACTCTTTTACTGGTCGGTCGATTGATCAAAACGATACTCTACACTTTACAAGTATAACACGAAGAAAATAAAAATAATCCGAACAAAAATATTTGTCGTATTCTTAAGGTCCTCCAACCTCCCTTAGAAGATGAACGTTCACGACCCGCTGATTTTTCGCGCATTATCGTTGAAAGTTTGAGACTATATTGTGCGGTTACGTATGTTACTTTCCATACGATATCCATAAAGAAGAAAGAAACAAGAAGGGAACAAGAACTAGGAGAGGACGTAAAAGGGAGGAAAACGGCCGATCGGGATAAGTAGATCGAAAAGTTTCGTCAATAAATCATAGGTAATGCTTACGATACGTTACGTCGACGGCATTCATACACCAGCATTATCGTCCATCTTTGCCTTAACGATATCTCGTTGGCAGTCTCAGCGCGTAAGCGATACCTCTTTCTCTTTCTCTCTCTCTTTCTCCCTTTTTCTCTTTCTCTCTTCCTTTCACCCTTGCTTTCTCTCTTTCTCTTTAACTCCAAACGAACGTCCATTTCTACGATCGAACCAGCCCGATCTGTTTCAGATAACAACGACAGAAACGACATCCCCATCTCTTTTTCTTTCTCATTTCGACTCAGCACGATCCACTTTCTTCGAAGGGACAATGAAAGTGACTCATTGTTGAACGAAGAGGACAAGTCAGATATTACGTACTACGTACGATGAACAAAAGGAAAACCAGGACACTTAGATCATATTTTTTTCTTTCTTTTTTTTTTTTTTCTTTTTTTTTTTTTCTATAACATCCACATAATTTCTATATTAAATGAACCAAGAGAACAAGGCCATTTTCAATTATTTTCGGTCTGTCCCAGAAATTTATCTACGTTCTCGATAAACTCGAATGGTCTGTTGACGTTCTCTTATCATCAAATTTTCGGTCGACCGTCGTTAAATCGTTCGATATTTTGTACCGATACTGTGTCCTTTGGTTAAAAAAAAATAATATGTTAGGAAATATATTCATCATAGGGTTTACGATCGTAACCTCGATATTTTTAATCCATCCCGGTAAAAGAACAGAACTTTAGAAGACTCATTGAATAAAAATACAAAAAATGTTTTCGTATGTTAAATGATGACGTTAGTATACAATATTAAAATTTTTTAAAATGATTCTTTCTCTCTCTCTCTCTCTCTCCCCCCCTTTTTCTCTCTCTCTCGATTTCCCTTTCTCTCTTTTTTGTGAAGTAACATGAACCACAAGTAAAGTCAACTTCTAGTAGCGCACATATAACTCCATTCTCCTATTCTCGATCACGGATTTGGCAATAGAAAGCTTTGTCCTCGAAAAGGACTTTGCGAGAAAGTTGCGAGCTAGCGAATGAACGATTCGTTCCATGCTCGACGGATTTACCACGAGATAATAAATTGTACCCTCGCACCGTTTGCCTCTATTGCTTTTACTGGAGCTAGGGTGAGTGAAAAAGAGCGAACAAGAGAAAAAGAGAGAGAAAGAGAAAGAAAGAAAAGGAAGAAGAGAAAAGACGAAGAAAAGCTGCATGGCTTTCTACAAATGTATCTATCGCTATCCGAAAATCTTACGAGCTCAAAGCGAAAGAATGAGTTCGGGACTAGTCGAAAAAGCACGTCTTTTTAAAATATATGATTGGTCGTTGACTATAAGAACGAACCGAAGTAAGAATATTTTTGCAAAAATTCAAATTCATTTTTAGAGATAGTCTGATCTGATGATTCAACTCACTCGCTTGTTCGCTCGCTCTCTTAAAACAGTTCATTTGACTTTATTACCATCAGAGATTTCGTTCGAAATAGAAAAGAATAATAAAAAGAAAACCAACGGAGTAAACTAATAAAAATGAAAGACGAAAATTAGATTATAACTACGAAAGAAAAACCGAACAATTTTTCTCGAAGTTGATCGTTAATTCTAAAACTTAATCTCCTCCTCCTCCTTTTTTCCCTCCCTCTTAGCGAACTTGGTCAGTAGTAAAAAAAAAATATTGCAACAAAAAGCAGACTGACATTTTTATATATTCGTATTTTCAAGAAGTTTCGGAGAACACGAAATTGTGCAGTTTCTATCTTTCTCTTTCTTTTTCTTTCTGAGAAATCGTGGAAGAACCGTCGCATCGTATGTCACGAAGGTATGGCCAAAGCTTACTGAGAGAAGAATGGAATGAAAGAGAGAGAGAGAGAGAGAGAGAGAGAGAGAGAGAGGGATCTATACGCAAAAGCTGCGAGTTGGCGTTGAGCTTATGCCGTGGAAGCCTCTGAAACGTCTCTGTTGTTGCCATTGGTGGTTTCTGTAGATCGTCGGAAGAGCACGTAGTAGTGAAAACTTTTTCCCACCCTTTACACATTCATTTATTTTTATTTTTTGTTCCTTATTCCATCGGCTAGTTTTCGATCATATTACAATGTACGACAAAACTAATGCTTCATAACTGAACGTACGTGTGATAGTACGACACATTAATAAATAGTGTACGTTACGGGTGTCCCATAAAAATCGGTATTAAAAAGAAATATTTACTTATTTTAAGAAAATATAATTATATATATTTCATCCTTTTTTCCTTTGTTTTCTTCATGTTTGTTTGCTTGTTTTGTTTTGTTTTTGTTTTGTTTTGTTTTGTTTTGTTTTATTCTTTTCTTTTGTATGTACATGAGGTACGAGATTTCGTTTATAATCGATATTTTCGATATTTTCTTTTCAAGTAATTAAAGGATTCTAGGTATCGTGAAAGATCATGGAAACGAGTCGATCGACTCGAAGGTAATAGCGCGGTATACCCGAAGTTCCCTAAACGAATTGCCGTCTCCTTAAATATTGACATTGTCCTTGGATGGCGCAGGCCCGACGATGGGAACCGTCGACGAGAAGAGTGGTCGTTGCCGTTGCCGCCGTTGCTATCATCCTATTCGTTTTTTCCTCACTCTTCGATCCTTTCCTTTTCATTTTTTTTTCTTTCTCTTGTCTCACTCTTTCCTTCTTTTTTACGCTCTTTTTATCGACTAGATTCGAAAAACGAGACGAAACGGTTTCCTACTTCCATCCTCCACGAACGTTAACTTTAATTCGATTTAATTCTGATTAATTACTTTTTAATTAATAACAAACACAAAAGTCGAGTCGATCGTGAGTTGGTTATACGGTAAGTTGAAACGTCGATAAGGCGATTACCGACGCTTACGAATACAACATCGCACGTTTTATTGTAATCTCTTCTTCTCATTCTCTCTCACTCCTCCGTTTCGTCGTCGCTATTTCAAAAGAGACTCTTCGGTTGCCTCGGATATTCGCGCAACAGAGAGACGATTGACTCTCGACGTTGGATCGGTGCTTCTTTTTTCTCATGCTCGCCAATTAATGCGAGATGTCGAAGGGTCGATCGAGAAAACTCGTTGAATTTATGCATCGAGACACGTTCTTTATTTGCCCTTCTGCACGACGAACGAATGATCTAAGCACTTCTTATTTCTTTACTTTTCCTCTCTCTCTCTCTCTCTCTCTCACTCTTTCTCTCTCTCTCACTCATTCTCTTTCCTTCGTAGCCTCTTCAATTTGAAGAAAAATTTATTCGTTCGCACTGCGAAAAGCTCGATGAGGAGAAAAACACTCGTCATCGATCTCGTCGTTTAAGTACTCGGGGGACTTGCTTGCGGCCTTTTTCAAATATTGAAATATCTCGAAAATACATGCACGTCAGAGTGTACACTTTGACTACGGATATTATTATTGATGCGTGTTGTGATATAAACGATCCTTCGTTATTTCTTCTCATCTTCTTTCTCTTCTTTTTTCGATTATATTGAATATAAAAGAAATAAATCAGTATCTACTTATTCGTATTTCAATGAACTCTCATCATCCGAAAGAAAGAAAGAAAGAGAGAGAGAGAGAGAGAGAGAAAGAGAGAGAGAGAGAGAGAGAGAAAGAGAGAGAGAGAGAGAGAGAGAAAGAGAGAGAGAGAGAGAAAATACTAGAATATTTATCGTAGCTACATCGAGGGACGTTTAATTAATACGTTACGATTTAATCTCGGCTTTCCTTCTCCTACTTCCCTTGGGAAAACGAGTGGATATGAGGAGCTCGAGGAAAACGATGAGACTGAAGAGAAATACAGCGAGGGAAAACGAAGATACGTTCTGGTTAATGAGCGGACTGAGGGTCAAGGATACTCACTCACGATCGCGAAATCCAAATTGAATCTTTCTTCTCTCTTTCTCTTTCTCTCTCTCTCTCTCTTTCGATTATTAATCTTGTCCTTATTAAATTCAAAAAAAGTAATTGTGCTTAGGTATAAACCACGTAATTTATATTTAATAATAATTAATTGTAATTATATATATATCAATTCAGTATTCCTGTTCAACTTTTTGATTGGTCGATCTATCAAAAAAAAACTTTCTCATCCTATTTCATCACATTTTACAATTTAGGAAAAAAGGGAAAAAAAGGAAGAATTAAACGAGTAAGCTTATTGAACGATGGACAGAAAAAGTTTCGGTTTCGGCTTACAGCTTGCGAGCTTACCAGCCGGGTACTCTCGTGCGACCACTCAACAGCCGTTTTTAAGCTCTCGCGCTTCGCTACGATTCAAAGAGAAAAGAGATTCGAAAGTTGAAACGATAATTGCTTGAAAGCGAGTTCGTCGAGCTCCTTCTTCTCATTTTTATCTTTAGATAGCCATGCGAGGGCTGCACGCTTATCGTTCGAAGGACTTTGCCTTTTTTTCAAACTCTTTATATCTTTATCTTTATCTTTCTTATTCTAAAAGTAAAATAGATAAACACACACAATATTCGTAGAAAGGCGAATCACGCGGATTTTTCTTCGAACGTACTACCGTATCACGTTCCAGGGCCCAAAGATAATGTTAATATTCGCCTCGGTTTTGTAATTGCCAATTATTTCAGCTTATTTCGGTCTTTGTTCTCCGACGTTATCCAAGGGAACGACGCTCTCATGGATTTCCCCGAGAAGAATCCTCTCGAGTGTCCTCACAGCTGCGTCCTTTATGCAATCTAACTTCTTTCTCTCTCACTCTAGTTCCAAGTATCGTCGTCTTATTCCCATCTCCGGGCCAAGTTCTCTTAACGAAGAACACTACCTACTCTCCTCTGTCCCTTCTCCAAAAATTCCCGCTACTTTCATTGTCGGCCGAGAATTCAGGAGAGCGCATCCTCATTCGATGACTTTCCCAGAGGCAATATGCCACGACCTTATTCCTAAAGCGAGTCCGTTTATTCGCTCGCTGCTTGGTTACTATTCCTTGGTTAAAGTACTTGTCTTTCAGCAAAGTTAATTGGAGTATCATTGATAAGATTTATGTTATTTCTTAATTAAGATTATATATATATATATATATATATATTTGTATAAATTATTAATATATTATTTCTAACTTAAGATTTTATTATTCACGGTAGAAAAAAAATAATCTTGTGAATTTTAGATAGAAAATTAAGATTCTTCGTTCCACCTCATAACGGTTAGGAAAATTTGTCTCCCCTTTTTAACCGGGAAATGAATACGTAATCGTAATCCATCGGAGCGGACTAGCCTTAAACTCCAACATTATTTTAAAAATATGCATAATCCGCTACAATATGCATAGCCCCGTTACAAGCCGTAATATAATACGAGAGAGGTCGCGAGCGCACGCGCGTAACCTGCCTGCCAGATAGACAGACAGAGATAGAAAGATAGATAGGTAGATAGAGAAAGAGAGAGAGAGAGAGAGAGAGAGAGAGAAAGAGAGAGAGAGAGAGCACACAAGAGAGATACGCGACGTTCACGGTGAATTTTAATTCCGAGCGCGTAATGCAAACATTTCGACGGGAGTCCGGGAATGATCGATTACCAATAGCAAAGAGGTATCGTACTAACATCTGTCTATAAAATCTAACAGATAATAATACTACGAATAATATAACGAATAATAAAAGATTATGCGTTCTGAATCTCTCAAAGTACCAAGAGAGCTAGATCCTTTTACTAGAGATTGCACAGAGTCTTAAAATAATATGAAACGAAAGAAGAAAATGCGACTCTTATCTTCAAAGCCGAACCAAAATGCCGGCCAACTGTGCAAATGTTATCGCACAAAGCCTATTCGACGTGATTCCACAATGGCTCTTCCCTTCCTCTCTCTCTCTCTCTCTCTCTCTCTCTCTCTCTCTCTCTCTCTCTCTCTTTACGATCGATGATGAGAATATTCGAGCCGTGAATCTCTCTCGGTCCTGCCTCTCAATGGATTCACGGAGCGGAGCCAATTCTGAGTCTCTCTATCTATCTCTATCTTTCGTAAGAACTTAATCACACAATCGAAGAACCCGGATTATTAATGATAACGCTAACTACGCCAACAGTAAAGCACGTAATAATTAAGAGCTGGGTAGGTTCGATGAAACGAAAAGAAAAGAAAAATACAAAGATAAACGCATAATTAAAAGGTACGTGGATATACATAAATTTGACTGAGATGATAAAAACAGCTTGAGTACATAACGAAAACAAACTTTTTCTAATATGAAAACTCATCGGTTAATTTCTCAAAAGAACTTCATCACGTTAAATGACAATCTGTCAACAAAAGAAAAAGACAAATTCATACGACAGCCGCAAGGTACAATAATAACGAAAACTCAGGTCTCGTTGGGTTACCAGTCGAAAAGTCATTAATGTTGACTATCGGATTAAAACTGATAACATGTGAAACAAGAATGCGATATCTTTTTGGCTTTAGGCAGAAACCGGTAACATACGGAACCCTTTTTCGTAGGGTCTCGTTCCCTTTCGGGCAATACTTCGTAACATACCCACGTAACATTACAAAATGCAACGAACTGATTCTCCTGAAAACATACAACACGCAAGCCACCGCAAATTTTACAATACATCGATATAAATCGTTTGATAACGCGTCTGTTGGCCCTAGGCGTCGATGTATATACGTTCCCATGAACGTATATAGGAAAAAGTACGACGAAGAGAAAGAGAGAGAGAAAGAAAGAGAAAGAGAGAGAGGAGCAGTGGGTGGTGATGAGGAGGTTACTCGTAGAAGGGTAGAACGGACGGTGAAAATTTGGCGAAATGCCAAAGCACATTCTGTGTCCTCTGGAAGGTGCGCACAGACGCACACATTGACTAAAGCTAGCCGGCATGTCGTTCGTTCGGCAAGCTAGGGGTGACATAGCCGATATCGCTAATTGCAAAAACCACCCTCGCGAACATCGCCCGTGGCAACGACACCGAACTTTTTAACGCGCGTTTCCACGGATATCGGATGCTGTTCGATAATCTGCTTTCTCGTTCTTTTTCTCTCTCTATTTCTGTTTTGTGGCAGATCGACACAAAATACAAACCGATAAAGATCTTTGCTTTTTCGCGACGAAATTCTTTACGTATGTCCTTCTATTTTTTACTTGTATTCATGTAAATACGATACATTTTCCATCGAGGTCAACGTTTCGTGCCTCTCCATTTTATCCGACTTTATCTTTTTTTCGAAACGCTTCTCGCGTACGTACCATCATGTTTTAATATGTGTGTGTACGTGTGTATACATATATATATATATATATATATATATATATATATATATATATATATATATACGAGCGACGTTCATTCGGCCTAATAAATAAATGCAATAGCAATTTACACGTTTTGTTGCACGCCGAACGTTTTATCGCTCGTATCGATATAAATCCATCCGAATAAACGCGAGCGGCGCGTAACACACGGGGAAAAAGCGAGAACGAATTCGAGTTTATTTATTTTCCTTTGCAATTTTTCTTTCCTCTTTTTTAGTTCTTTTTTCCTCTTTTTTATTTTTTGCATTTCGGAAGAGGAAATCTTGCTCGCGCATTAATTCGCTGTATTTTTCATATGGTCGATTAAACAGTACCGTCGATATTCTCGCAATAAAAATTGTTCGTTCGTTTACACTCGTAGCAGAGGAATCGAAAGGATTTTAATATTATCCTTCCTATATGTATATATATATATATATATATATATATATATATATATATATATATATATATATATATATATATATGTATATGTACATATAAAGTAAAAAATAAATAATCGTTAGTTTCAGAGTTGATATTCTGAGTACTTCTTTTCCTTTTTGTTTGTTTCTTTTTTTTTTTTTAATATATATACACCTAAAGAGATCAAGGTAAAGTCAACTAAACGCATGTGTTAGACGAAGTTTTCAATACATTCAAATGCAACAAGTTAGAAACGAAACATACATACGTACGAACTGACGATATCAAAAGTGACGTATAGATGTTACTTTACACCAATTAATTAAGAAATGAACAGATACTAATTATTAATGAACAATCTAATATACACACACATACAGGGGTACATAGAACATAAATCGATCGATTCGAAAGTATACTAATCGAAAGTAATTAAAATACTCTTAATGAAAATAAAAAGGTTTAATTTTTTTTTGGACGTTCCATGAACGTTCTCATTTTCGTTCAGTCACACAGTATCATAGACGAAGTGAACGTAACGAAATGAGACAAACACGTTACGTTAACAAAGTTTTTGCAGAAACACGTGCTAATGTCAGGAAATACGGAATAGCCGAGTCGGTAGAGACACACTGCGAGTGTCGCACCATGTCCTCCGGCTAAACACATTGGGACTTTCAAAGTATCTCAAGCGAAACGACTCGAGCTTCTCCAACTAAAGGTAGCTTGGTAGGAAGGTAGATGGTACGTATTTCAACGAGGTACTCTCTCTCCGAGTTTGCTTTAAACCGGGTCAGTATTCAAAATTCCAAACTTTGTTGTTCTACCGATGCACTTATACAGGGTGAGACACTTAAAACAGACCACTTAAATAACTCCATCATTTTTAGTTTTATAAAGAAATCCTCAGAACAAAGTTACGCTACTTCTAATAGCTACATTTAATAGCGGAAAGAATTTTTTCTTACGGTCACTTTTTTCACGAGATTTCAAGGTCCTTGATATTATTCTATTCGGTATGGTAGAAGGGTCAAATCAATTCATGCAAAAAAAAAAAATAATTTAGAAAGATGATTTAAAAATCTCGTGAAGAAAATGACATTGAAATAAAATTCTTTTCATCATCGAATGTGCTCCTTGAAATAGTGTGACTTTCTGCCGAACATTTTTTTTTTATCAAACCAAATATAATGAAATTGTTCAGATAACCAGTTTTGAGTGCCTCACCCGGTATAGATAAATACATACATATATATATATATGTGTGTGTGTGTGTGTGTGTGTGTGTGTGTGTGTGTGTGTGTGTGTATGTGTATATGGATATATTCACACAGTTCCTTCATCGTCAGTTTCCATCGACATAATCGTTGCTCGCTATATCGATAAATGTTCGATCACGTTCGAAACTAATTGGGAGACACGACATCCGACTAATCAATTTTTCTGAACGCTCGAACGACTCTGACACGAATAAAAGTCGTTTATTATAGGACACGCCGTTAATTAAGCAAGGATACTTCGATAGAAAACAAAAAACAAAAATAAAAAAGTCTGTCTTTTTTTTTTTTGACCATCATTTCATCCTTTCGTATAATTCATACGCATCAATCGATATACGTAAAGTACATACCTAAATTTAATTTGACATGTACGGCTAGGGGGATGGAAATTATGAAGAAATCCAAAAATTCCAATTAAATTAAACGTATAAATATTTTCCTGGTTTACAACGAAATAAATCCATCGAATAATTCAATACGACGTTGAGCATGTATTTCGTTAGATAAAAAGAATTTAATGAATGTCTGATCTTACTTCTTTTTTTTTTCTTTTGGGTCATTAGGACTTATCTGACGGCTTCTTAGTGTAACATTTATAAAGGTCAGTAAACAAAGGCCGACTC
Organism: Vespa crabro; assembly: GCF_910589235.1. Lineage (NCBI taxonomy): Eukaryota > Metazoa > Arthropoda > Insecta > Hymenoptera > Vespidae > Vespa > Vespa crabro. Next base: position 6,414,971 of record NC_060957.1, read on the forward strand.
TTACGGTAATTAAGCATTTTTCCCGTACAGACTCCACAAACTTCAAGTAAAAACTAAATAAATAAAGGTCTTCCTGTTTTTCCCTCTCTCTCTTTTTTCTTTATCTCTTTCTCTCTCTTTTCTCTTTATCTCTCTCTTCCTCTCTCTCTCTCTTTCTCTCTCTCTCTCTCTCTTTCTTTCCCGCTGGATCCAAAACACGAACGTGAAGATGTGGGTACGCGGCGACATTGGATCCAAGCATAGGAGAGCTTGCGCAAACACAAAAGCTCACGGCTGAAGATAAACAGAAAGAGACTGTAAGCTGCAACCCTGCTTCCGGCACGGTGACTAGGATCGTGGAAGGAGAGAGACGGCGTCGAAGCGAAGAACGTTAGAAAGTAAGTGGGGGTAAGAGATAGGGGAATGGCGATCTTTCGAGGACGGATAAAGAGAGGAGGTGGAAGGAAAGCAAGACGAACGACAAAGCTCCGAGAAAAAAAAGGCGCCTATAAAGCTCTGACACCTATAGGTATATATAACAGCCAAAGGCTCTTGCCACTTTCGAAGAGGTTCTCCGTGAATCTACGGCCCTGAGCTCTTGCCCTATACTACTACCGAATAAACTTTCTTTCCGAGACTAAAGAAACAAAAAAAAAAAAGAAAAAGAGAGAGAGAGAGAAACAGAAAAAAGAAGACAGAATAAGAGAAAGAAAAAGAAGAAAATAAACATGAAATCTTCCCATTATTCTCAAAGAATTACGAAGAGCTTTCGAATCGTTTTGAATTGAAAAGGAATTGAAAATGAAAAGTCGAAAAAAGGGTAATGAAATGGAAATTTTCGTAACGTTTAAAGTAATTTTTCTGTTAACTCGTAAACTTTTCTGTTAATGAATAAGAATTTTTGTTTCTAGCACGGTTGATCGATAAAAGAAAGCATAATGATTAATTATCGAGATAATGATCGGTTTTTCTACAAATTTAATACTAGCAAGTTTATAAGATACATTTTATGAGAAATATATTTATCCTTGTTATTCTGTTATTAAAATTCTTTTTTTTACTCACCTATTGTGACTGATACCAGAGACGTCGGCAATCGTTCTGTAACAAAAATATATTCTGTAAGAAACGAAAACAAAACGACAAAAGTTGAAAATAAAATGGTCGGCGAATGAGAGATCATTTTTCTATAAGCTTCATTCTGTATTTCTCTCACGTAGTTGTTCAAGTTTCATGACGTTAGTAAAGCTTCATAAACGTCGATAAGAAAGGATTAGAATGGTTTAAGAGGTGACCAAGGATAATTTACGGCACCCAATCTAACTCACTTAACTTGTAACGAGGTTAGTGGACTTTAGTTCATCAGCCATGACAGAGATTCTACTTCAAAACTACGTGACATAACTTATACGCTAGTGATAGTGTTTCTTCGTCCACAAGAACCATTGAGATAATTACTATTCGTATGTTTCTTTCTTTTTATCGTATTTTCTTCGGTTAAATAAATTTTGAAAACTTCGATAAAGAAGAAATCTGTTTAAATAATTTCTAGAACAGGAAAACATTATCGTAGAAAACAAAGATCGAACGATAAAAAAAGAAAAATGAAACAATTCGATCGAGAAAAAATAAAAGTGAAATAATGCAGAATAAGGCAAACACGAGCAACGATTAGCATTCTATTATTTTGCTATGGCATATACATGTATATGTGGTATATTGTCGTCGCACCTTCGTACTATTCCGCACATTGTCGGAAGATAGGATCGATTGAAAAACGCATATTTATTCCTGCGGGCTACATTCGATATGCCGCACACCGATTATCCGTCGAATTTATCGCGAGGAATCTCTTATCCATGCTTGCATCTACGAATATTCGTAAAACATTATTTATTGTCAGATCGCACTGCTAAAATGTCTTACAAATTTTTATATTCCTTTTCACGGATAAGATAAATTATAAGATTGCATAATACGCGTTGCTCTCTTTCGAACATACGTTGTAAAAAAAAGAAAAAAAGAAAAAAGAAAGAAGAAAGAAAAAAAATACGAGAATCCTATGATAATAGTAATAAATTAAGAATATACGAGTACTATAATAGTAACGAATTTAATGAGATATTCGAGTTAAGTAATCCAATAAACCTCTAATTGGTCATCTAGAAAAGTTCATTAAAAGGTAAATTTGAATGACGTATGTATATACGTCGATAACATAATACTAGTTCGTACGATCGATATGATCTATCTGACAGCATCTTGATAGCTTCATGCAATTCTCTCCTACATCTTTTTCAGCTAACGTAGCACGTGCGATAAATCAGACACTTCCGTTACCGAATTGGGTCAAAATCATTACGCGTCGCTTCTCTATACGGCAGAGGCTTAGAGATCTCGGGGTTGGTCGTTCAACTCGAATTACTAGAAGTAAATTGTTATTGTTGCTAACAACATCTATCGATATTACACTGCAATGTACACTGATGATAATCACGCATCTGTATACGATATGCGATTTAAAGACGCATAAACTAACGAATTCCGATGGACCGATCTAATCCGTCGTAGTCCAATCAAGTTTACTTCTAATCAATATCAATCTATGTCCCCAAATGTTAATCTAAACGATAGAAGGGAGAATGAAATAAAGTATAAAATTTTATTGAAAATATCAATGAAATATTTTTTTCTCTCTTTTATTTTTTAACAAATAACACACACGCTTTCGCGTAAAGCGTATTTTCGATAGGATTGTCTACAAACGAAATCCGAACACGATAATAATCGTTCGATCATCAACAAAAGCTAACGTATATTATACAAACGATATCCATTTTCGTGCATACTATCGAATATCGTAGAGTAAAACACGACTACGATATGGAATCTGCAAACTGGTAAATTTAATCAGTGAAATTAGAGACTACGAAAAAAAAATACAATTATAACAAAAACGTCGTGTACGTTCTTATATCGTATATTTCCATGTTTAATTACGATACTTTGGATACGTGTCATATAGAATGTGTTAATCGATACTAATTAATAAATTTAATTAGGTCGAAGTACGGAATATAAGATGATCGTTTCCCTCAAAATACTCGTCGATGATCTATTATATCAATTATACAAATTATATGGACTAATTCTAACATCGAATATATAAAAGATAATAATTATTTAGTAATTCAAGTACATTACCAAAGAGTATAATAAATTTTCATTTAACGATTTACTCGAAACGTTTCAATTTATTACTATTTACAAAAATGAAAAATATATTATATACAATAATGTCTAGCTTAACGATAACATTAAAAATTGTTGGTAAAGTGAATTCAATGAGTTATGTAAAAGCAGCTTTGTTCGGCATGAAAGAAAAGTTCTTTATAAAGACGAAGAAAAAGAGAAAAAAAAGAGAAAGAGAAGAGAGAGAATACAGATTGAGCGGAACGTAACGTGTTAAGCGTAACAACAGTATGTGCCTCCTTGACTGAAGTTAGAGAGAGAGAGAAAGAGAGAGAGAGAGAGAGAGAGAAAGAGAGAAAGAGAGAGAAAGATAGAGAGATAGAGAGATAGAGGGAGAGAGAGAGAGAGAGAGAGAGAGAGAGAACAAGTATGTGAGGGTTTCGTCCATTGTAGAGGAAGAAGGAAGGAAGGAAGAGATGAGGTGGGGAAAAGGGTCGACTGGGTCTCGACAACTCCTACAACTTCACAATAGCTTCGTCCTATACGCCACAAGAGCGGAATAAACTTTCCTCGTGTAACTTTAAAATTGATGATCGCGCTGGTATAACGTAAGTATATCCGTAGTAACGTAATAAAGCACGTCACTGCCGAGGTTTATCGAAGCGAGAGCGTACCTACGTGCTACAAGAAAAGAAAAGAATACTATGAAGGGAACGAAGAAGAAGAAGAAGAAGAAGAAGAATAAGAAGAAGAAGAAGAAGAAGAATCACGATCTCGAAAACCAAATTTTTATGACACGTATTTTCTTTGGAAAGGAATGAATATATATGTGTGTGTGAGAGTATGTGTTTGTATGTATGTAAGTGAAATCGAATGTATGAGTGAAACGAAATCATTCATCGATGATACCAACTAAAGATAAATATAAGTAAAGATAGATAAAAGTTAGATACACATTTAAATTAAATATATATATATATATATATATATATATATATATATATATGAAATTATAGATTTATAATAAACAAAGCCAAGGATAAGTAAATCAAATAAAATTTCAAAAATTTACAGAAGTAATACTATGTAAATAAAATTATCAGTGCACAATTGATCAAAAATTTACGTAGCAGAAATAAACTAAGTAAAGAAGAGAGATAATAAAAAATAAGGGAGAAAAAAACAGAGAGAGAGAGAGAGAGAGAGAGAAAGAGAAAGAGAGAAAATGGTCCATCGAAAAATCTGAAAGCTTGAACTAACGGTGATCCTATGAAAATCTCCTTGAACCTAATAGAAGATTCGATGTAAAATCCTCGTGAAGCTAGGCGTTCGAGAACTAAGCCGATTCGAAACAGCTGCGTTGCTCGTAAAATAGGGATGCTGCGTGCAGAATCGCTGACACTTACCTATGTGGAAAAACCTCTTGTGGTTTTCCCTTTTATTTCATTCAGAATTCGAATGTTATTTTGTAATCTTTACGATAACGTCACGTGCTGCATCTAATTCTGAATATCGTCTAGACATTATGATCTCGAACTAATCGAAAAAAATTATTTTACGAATAGATATTTTTTCGGATATATAACTATTATAGAATCATAATGAAAAATGCTTTTTCTGTGAAATAAACGTTAATCTAATTCCATAAATCCACGAAACAAACGTATCTTTAAATGTAATCATTTTTATTTTTACAAAGGCTACGAATATATAAATTTGTTACGTGCACATAGAAACACGTACACATATTTAGAAAATGTCGAGATACGTTTAAAACTTCGAACGAAATAGAAAAATTTCATTTTCATCAAAAGTTACAGGGAGTAAACGTTTTACGCGCTAGTGATTGCACAAGCGTGGTGCAGCAGTACGGCTGTGCTTGGAAACTATAGGAGAGTACGAAAAATTCAGGTCGAAGTCGAAAATTACCGTTGACGTGTATCCACGCTCAGGATCGATATTTGCCAACTATCGAAGGAAACTTTCGAAATCCTTTGAAAGGCCATTGGAAGTGGCTCACGACTGTAAAGCGACAGTAGTATGTCGATATATCTCGTTCGAGACTGCTTTAACGGCACGTCGATTGTCGGGGGAAATTCAATACGAATTTTAAATCTAACTCGTGTATTCCTTACACGTTAATGATGGAGTAATGTCAATGTACAATAATACTAATAAGTATTTCTAAGAAAAATAATCAGAATATTTAAGAAGAATAATCATAAAAGACCTATTATAAATTTAATTAATCTATACAAAATAAAAGATTTCCGAATCGATATGAATAATGATTATCTACAAACAAATACAGGTAAAAACTTAATAAAATTTTATTATAGTTTATATCCTAGATATGTCGATTTTCAGTATATTATCTTTGAAGATAAGATGTACCCAGCTTCACGATCCCAGTCGAGCTTGCCCCACGTGTCTAGTTAGGGTGACGGCGGAGTTAATTGTCAGTGAGTAACGCCTGGAACGCCTAAGTAAGATTTAACTTGCTGCAACGCAACGTGATTCGGTTATAACTCGATATTAACTGTAACGAAGCACGTCTTGCCTACTCCGTTGAGCTCCGAGTACCATCGGGTTAGCCAAGGACCTTACGTTGCAGAGCAGAGTTCTAGCAAGCATGTACAGGCTCGATCAACGGACAGGAAGGAGACGTGGTAGAGAAGGAGAAGAAGGAGGAGAAGGAGAAGGAGGAGGAGATGGAGGAGATTGCTATAGTCGAACCTAAGGCATAGAGTAACCGTTGCAGCATATACTAACGTGTCAGTATTGACAAACATCTTCATTAGCTGGCACCGCTACTCCTGTTACTGTTACTACTACTACAGCTACTAGGCAGCCATTGCTGCTGTTGCTACTGCCACTTGTGTACCGTTTACCTATACGCATTGTATAACCTGTCTCTCTCTCTCTCTCTCTCTCTCTCTTTCTCTTTAGCTAGCGATCTCCACACGACTACCACACACGCTTTCGCCATTGTGGACACAGACAGTGATTTCATCCGGATTGCCACTCAACGCGAGTTAAGCCGACACGTTTGCCGCGACGCGTTAACTCTTATGAGACGATTAGCCCAACTAGCTAATCGAGGATCATTCGATATGACTGTTGTCCACTCTCACGTTAATCCAACCCTCCCTACCTCTTTCTCTCTCTCTCTCTCTCTCTCTCTCTCTCTCTCTATCTATCTATCTATCTATCTATCTATCTTTCTTTCTTTCTTTCTCTTTAAGAATAAAATCGATAAATAAAAAATTTCGATTGTAGTACGTTATTAATTTAATCCCAAGAATATTCTATAATATTCTCGGAAAAGGTGAAAAATAGAAAAAGTTCAAGCTGAATACATATATCGTGCTGTTTGACGAGCTCTTAGTTAAGAAAGTTCGCAACTTCAATTACGCGATCTTCTTCTTCATCGTAGAAGAAACAAGAAAAGAGAAAGAGAGATAGAAAGCGGCCAAGTCAAGCAAGTCAATATCCTCGGACAAAGGAAAGTTGCAATACTGCAAACCTCTCGAAAATGGAACGCACACCGACTAGATTGTAGTTGTAGTAAAGATAGTAACTGGTGTGGTTTGATTTTGATCCTAATTCATCTATACGAACGTCACATTTGAGTGAATTTTCAAAAGAGCATAAAGTTCTAACGGAAGGTTAATTGATGCTTTGTGTAAAATACATCCTCTAGCTCGTTCTGTTATCTACTTGTCGTAGTTACTTCCTGTATCCGTAGAAGTAGAAGTTGGAGGAGAGAAAAACAAGGAAGCTCCAAGTAAGGGAATATACGCAATATAGAAGAAACCCATTCCTGACTCTTTCTTTCTTCTTTCCGCGAGCGTATAATTTTCTTTCACTACCACCACCATCTCTTTCTCTTTTTTTCTCTTACCAACGAATCTACGCTTAATTAACGAAAAGAATCTGCTTTTGACGTCTGTCCGTCGGAAAGCGAGACTGTCCGGGAGCGTTTTATCAGTGTAAAACCTTGTACCGTTGTAATATCCGTTTCTCGCGCTAGCAATTGTGAATAAAAAGTTCCATCTTTTCTTCTTTTAAAAAAGTAAAAAAGAAAAAAGAAAGGAAAAAAGAAAGAAGAAGAAGAAGGAAAGAGAGAGAGAGAGAGAGAGAGAGGAAAAGAGGAAGGGAGAAAAAAAAAAGTTGAAAGAGGAAATCCGATCAGCTAGCGACGTAGGGTAATAAATTCTGATTCATCGGCATTTATGAATTTATTACTTCGAGAAAGAACGAGAGAGAGAGAGAGAAAGAGAGAGATTACGAGTCTGCACATCTCACGCGCTTCGTAAATTTCGTATCTTGGAAGAAATGCATCTCCGTTACTCTCGGTTTATCGGACCTCTCCAAGCTTCTTCTATTTTTCTATTCGACAGAAGAAAAAGCTTTAAGAAGATATAGCTTCTCTCTCGTTGATTTCACCTTCTTCTCGTCGGAAACGATAAACTAATTCGTCGAAACTACCTGCTTTTCTCCGACGGAATCGGTAAGTAGATTCGGGAAATTCGAGAATTGCACTTTACAGTGAAATAGAAGGTGGAGATTCGAGGGATGAAAAAAATATGTTCGACAATTAAATTTCTTGTTCACCTTGGCACGAAAAATTTGGTACTGTTTTCTAAAAAAATATTAATTCCTTCGATAAATGTTTCTTACATTTTCGAAATCCTTCCGAATAATTCCAAATCATTTCAAAAGTGTAACTAACGTCAATAAAAGATACATGAAAAATATTTATACGGAACGAAAAGAGAATTCTAATCTTTCAGCGTCTCGTTGTATTATGAACGGAAAGCTCATAGATGCCGAAAAAAGTGGTGCATTTCAACAAGGCGCTAATTTTAGACTCTCCGCGTTAATTCTCTGCAACAGAAGCAGCAGAAACGGCAGCAGCACCACCGCCACCAGCAGGAGCAATAGTAGTAGTAGTAGTAGTAGTAACGTAACGTTTCCGCAGTTCCTAAACGCTATTAACGTTAGCTTGCACCAACGAAATTCCTTTTTAGCTCATCCAAAGAGAATTTACCATATCAAATTTTGTCTCGCTTGAATAACAAATAAATTGTTATAATGAATAAAATTCCTTTATAATACACCTTGGTACGAAAACGAATAAAACTTAAGAACGAAAAACAAAGAAATTTAAAAAAATAAATACAATAAAAAAGAGAGAAAGAGAGAGAGAGAGAGAGAGAGAGAGAGAGATACTAATTGCTTATTCGTTGAGTAAGTGAAACAATAAATTAATGACACCGACAACCCAACACATCGAAACTAACGATCGGCAGTTTTATTAGTGTTGCGTGATAGTGGTTGTAAGAGAAGGAGGGGATGGAAACGTTAAAGGGGAGTGGGATGGACGTAGCAAACCGTATATACACCGCGGCGGCTTTAACTCGCGACAATTTAACGGGGATTAATTATCGCACGTGCACCTGCACGTTTCCCTACTCTCTCTCTCTCTCTCTTTCTCTCTCTCTCTCTCTCTCTCTCTTTCTCTCTCACTCTCATATCCTACGTCCACCAGGCTGCTCGTGTACAATACCCCGCTTGAAAGTGGGTCGATGGACGGAGCTTTTATTTTCTCTCTCTCTCTCTCTCTCTCTCTCTCTCTCTCTTTCTATTCCTTTTTCTCCTTCCACAACGCACACTTCGCGTAATTGGAACCTTTATTTCGCAAAATTGTTTCGTTGCAGGAATGAAAGAAAAGAAAAAATAAAAAAGAATGTAGAGGGGTTGCAATACGCATACGAGACACAAAAAACAAAGAAGAGGGAAGAAAGAGAAGAAGGAAGAGAAGAAAGTTGAAATCACAGAATTTTGGACTTATCACGGACGTTCGCCGTATTCCTCTGGCGTAATATCGGATAGGTTGGGGTTAGGTAATGCAGCAAGAGGGTGGTAGGCGAGTTCGATGCCATTACCACGAACCTGACGAGTGGCCGATGCTACTAGAAAGCCGTCGCTGGCTCTCTGCTAGTTGCGATGCAAGGAAGTAATGGTCATAATCCTGTTACCAATTCCATTTGTCGAAACAAACGAATTCCTGCCGGTACGTGCCACCGTTACGCGTATCCACTCCATTGTCACTAATACAGTTTCTCCAGCTCCTCTCTGCCTCTGTTTCTCTCTCTCTCTCTCTCTCTTCGTTTCCCCTCTACCTATACTTTTCTACATATATATATATACATATATATATCTTTCTCTTGTTCATCGTCACCTTCACATCGTTTCTCTCTGTCTTGCAATAAGCATCGACCGCTCGGTTTTCAAACTGTAAATGCATCGCACGAGAATTCCTATCAGATTTTCTCTATATCTTTCTCACCGATCTTATTCGATCTTTCGCATTGAATACCGTATATCGTACAAAATAATCGTGAAGAACATAATACGCTCCTATTTGAAGAAATAAATTTCATTCTCGAATATACAACAATGAAACATCCTTGTGAATTTATATTTTATATCTCATTAAAACTTTTGTATAGATTGAATGGATGATATTGATGATGATGATAATAATAGTACATACGAACAAGGAAAATTTTTAAATAAATGTATAATAAACAATACTATGAAATAATTCTAAATTAAATAGCTAAAACTATTATCTTAACTTAATGTTAACGTTCGGTTTAATATAAACTTATAACTTATTTTTTACGAATAAAATTATTTCTTTACCTATCCTCTTGTTACGATTGTATTAAATTAAGTACATATCAGAAAAAATATAAGGAGAGAAGCATATTCGCCGAGGCGAGTATATCTCGCATTATATGCGTAAATGGATGCGCGAGTTCGTGCCATTATTTCCGAGAATAGAATCATTTTCAATGCTATTATCCTGAGTATACCCTCAGTGCAGTCCAACGGATAGACACAATGGCGATGTTTGCACCATCGAAGCTCAGGCCCCGCACCTATCCAATCTCTCTCTCTCTCTCTCTCTCTCTCTCTCTCTCTCTCTCTCTCTCTCTCTCTCTCTCTCTCTCTCTCTCTCTCTCTCTCTCTCTCTCTCTCTCTAACATCCATATATAGACGACTGAGTAGATTAGTCTGATAACTGGTGGGGTGCTAGTAGTGGTAGTAGTGGTACAGGGTAGGGCTGCCGGGACACGATATGCTCACTAGATTGATAATACCGGTTACATCAGGTTCGAACGGCCAGTAGATAAGTAGAACCGGCTGCAGATGACGCTCCGCTCGAGCATGTACGCCACTGTGCTTAATTGCTTGTAACTGACGGATCACGATGTCGAGTCGAAAGGTCAAGTGACTCCTCTCTCCCCACTACCTAACAACGACTGCCGCGAGGGATGTAACGCGTTCTACATACGCGTATCTTCCTCCCTTCTCTTTGTGCATATCTCTCTCTCCCTTACCCTTACTCTAACACTGTGTTTAGCGTAGACCTTACGGTTCACCTACCCCCACTCCCTCTCCCACTTCGATCGGTCGCCGTATCTAATCCACCTACCGATCCCCCATTTATCCAGCTCTCAAATACACGATCGACCGTGGGGATTGTCCTGGTATTCCCCCCTCCTTCTAGTTTTCTCTCTCTCTCTCTCGCTCTCTCTGTACTTCTCTATCTATCTCTCTGTCTGTCTGACTGTCTCTCTCTCTCTCTCTCTCTCTTTCTCTCTCTCTCTCTCTCTTTCTCTCTCTCTCTCTCTCTCTCTCTTTCTCTCTCTCTCTCTCTCTCTCTCTCTCTTCCTCTCTTTGTCTCTGTCTCTTTCTAGTCCTATCTCGGCGTCGTCGCGTTTCGGATTTTAATGTAGGTCAGTAGACCCAGATCGATCGAAAGTCAGCGCCTTATACAAGTTAGAGAAATCGTAGAAAAGCTTCGTGATGATAGAGGAAGATGAAGAAGAAAAAGAAAAAGAGAAAGGAGAAGAAAAAGAAGAATAAAAGTGATGGAAGAATTTTTATTCCCTTCTTTCATTTTTCAAATTATTTTGTTATAAACGACGGAATCTCATCGAAGTTTAGAAAAATCCTTTTTTCTTCTGCTTTTCGTCAAGCTAATATCTCGCTTTCGATAATTTTTTTATGGCTGGAAACAATGGGAGAAGGGTAGGTGGGAGCGGGAAAGAGAGAGAGAGAGAGGGACAGAAAGAGAGATAAAGAGAGAGAAATAAAGAAAGAAAATTGAGGATCAACGTTAAAAATTATCGTATAAAGCACTGAATATAGAAAAAAGACCGAACACCATGGTGTTGGTAATAACTCGAGAGAGAAAAGAGAATGGAAGTTTAAAAGCACGAATGCGAAATGCCAAGAAAAAGTTTTAAATGTTTTCCTTCGTTACGTCGAAATCAGTAAAATGGAGGCGAGTAGCCTCACTCTCTTTCCCTCTCTCTCTTTCTCTTGCTCTTTCACGAATAAAGGAAATCACGAGGCAACAAAATTGAGTATAATTAAAAAAATTGAGAAGGGAAACCGAGAATTTCTTTTTCTTTTTCTTTCTCGCACGTACAATTTTTGGCTCTCATTCTTCCTTTCTTCCTTCCTTCTTTTCTTTCTTTCTTTCTTTCTTTCTTTCTTTCTTTCTTTCTTTCTTTCTTTCTTTCTTTCTTTCTTTCTCTCTCCATTAGGAAACTCAATGGGCGTAAACCAAAACTTTCCATCAATACCCTACTCTCTCCTCACTGCCCTTCACCTTTATCGAAATTAATTTACTCGAAGCGAATTCGCAAAAAGTCGTAAATTGCGGCAACATAGACGACGACCAACAGCGACGATACATCTTCCTTGACGGGAATTCAAAGTTTTATGGTTTAGGAGTGCAGAGGAATGCACTTGGCGAGTAGCATGAACGCGAGAGAGGACCACGGAAATATCGAGCACGCATTTTGAGGGCGCTTGACCGTGGATGACGCGATAAACTTTACGAGCCTGAGAGCTACCGGCTCGTAATGGATTTGCAATATGTTTCGAACGTAACACACACTACTGTGTGTGCATGTATATCGAACCAAACGACCAAGCTAGCGACGCTAAAAAAGAAGCAGACGGTTTTCTCGTCCTTTGAAAGATTAACGATGTTGGAAAATCTTGCGTGAGCTTCGTGCACCTGACGCACTTCCGTAAAAAATTCATCTGCATTTTTCTTTGAATAGAATCATGTGCCATAAGCAAGGTCTTTATATAAAGAAAAAGAAATAAATAAATAAAAAAATTTATACACATTATAAAGAAGATACATCTGCAGTGTAATACGATTTGATCTGCAAATGAAAAGAAACAAAAACAAATTAAAACAATTGCAATACTTTATAATGTTTATTTTCGATTCTGATAAACGTCATTTTTTTAATGTTTTTCCTTATAAAAATACTTGAATGAAAATCATAATAACACGTTAACCTATATAAATAAGAAAAAATAATATTGAATGACATTGGCGAGACATTTGCAAAAAAATTTTGTTTCCACACACCCTCGTATTCAACCTATATTTTTTCCTGGAAATACGTTAGCACAGTGACCTATATATATATATATATATATATATATATATATATATATATATGTGTATGTGTATATATATATATATATATATATGTATGTGTATGTATGTGTGTATACACATATATATAAGGGAAAAAAGTTACGTGACATCAAGACAAGTGACAAGAATCTTATTTGTATACATACTCCTAACTGATGTGCATTCATTCTCTAGAAATAGGTTGGCATATCAACCTATATAATTTCCTAGAAAATCTATCTCCCTCAAAGTATAAATATTATAATAATATAGTATATAATCGAACAAATTGTATAACTGTCTACGATGAATATCTTTCGAATACAAAATGACAGATAAATAAAAAAGTAATTATATCAGAAGGAATAGTGCAAACGCAATTTATATGATAATCTGTACCTTATATACAATACCATTAGAAATCAAACGGATTAGTTTGACTTTAATAGTTAAATAAACAAATTCGGTCATTTAAATGATCGAACATTTAAAAAGTTTATAAAATTTTATCAAGTCATTTTATTTGTATTATTTCGAATAAAGAAGAATCTCTCATTAATCGATCTTAGATGGAAAATAATATAAAAAAATTTTTGATCAGATCAAACATCAAGAAGAATCTTAATAATGTCGACACGCACGATCGAAAACATATTCCAGTTTAATAATACATCTGATTTTCTTTTCTATGAGTCTTATATTGTTCGTCGTAAATTGAGAAAGCTCCTTATAATCGATGACCTCTTTCGACAAAGTCCTATAGATATCTCGTTCGACAGATTATTATGATATCGAAAACGAGAAGGATTCTTTATTATCAATGTAGAAGGAAAACCGGTGTTTTCTTTTCGAGACTTCAGTGATGACGATCGACGTGGATTGATCGATCGAAAGATTATAAATAAGCCTTATATGTCCGTTAAGATTCCAAGAACCAGCTATACCTTTATCGTGAATCGAATCCATCTATCAAGCGCAGCCGTCATGATTGGTGCTTAGGGATGGTTTGTAGCTAGCCTTGGAACAAGATATCTTGATTGAATAGCAGTTGATATACGAGTATCGATAACGAAAAAAGCTCGTACGCGAACATCCTGTTTCTACCTCTTTCTTTCCTTCTCTCTCTCTTTCTCTCTCTCTCTCTCTCTCTCTCTCTCTTTCTTTCTCTCTCTTTCTCTTTTTTTGTATGAAAAAACGTTCGGAGATAAATAAACCTTAACGAATGTCGCAATATAGAGGAAAAGAAGAAGGGATAAGTAGCACGAGATAAAAAGAGAACAGAGAATACATTCGAGAAATAAGTTCGTTTTCCTGTTTAATTTTTCTTTTTAAATGCGCTGTCGCTCGACGACAACGACGACGACGACAACAACGACAACAACAACGACGACGACGACGACGACGACGAACCAACGTTAGGTAGTAATTCATATAAAAAAGAAAAAGTAAAGAAGAAGAAATAAGAAAAAAAGGAAACGTCCTTTATGCAAGAGATCGTTATGTATACTTCGCGAATGAAAAATGGAAAGAAAAGAAACATTTTTTCCTTTCTTCCTTTTCCTTCTTTTCTTTTCTTTTCTTTTCTTTTCTTTCCTTTTTTTTCACATAGCTTGTTTGGAAAAGCGTTAAGAACGCAAATTGAATTTTCTTATTCACAAATTAGACGTCGCATCTGGCGACGAACGTTTCATTTGAAATTCAAGCGACGAACGATCTAGACGCGCAACTGTTACATTATCGACGCATCCGATCATGATTAAATTCGGTTACGTAATACCTGTCTACTTCGATGAATAATTAAACGAAAGGAAAGGTAAGGGAAGGGAAAATAAAACAAGTAGAATCTTTCGTCTCTCTTTTACTCTTAATAACTATCGTTTACTTTTACGTCTACATTAGAAACTACGATAACGACGACGACGAGACGACTAAGACGACGACGACGACGACGACGACGACGTTATTACGATACTGATGAGCCGATTTCGCGAAAGCTTTCTCGAGCTTCCTTCTATTTCCAGAACTATTCGCAATGAGAGTCCCTAGTCTTGCAATCAATTTCGAACTAGAGCAAAACTTTCGACCTTCTACAGAAGTTAGTTCTCACCATGCTTCTTACGTGTCCTTTAACTTATCGACTAGATTCTTATCCCTTTTCCATCATATTCCTCCTAATCATTCTCACCTTTACATAACCATATGAAATTCAATAATCTTTAACGATCAAAAATAAATCCATCGCTTTTTCTTAAATCTAAACATGATTATACTTCAATATCATATTAAAATAATAATAATAATAATCTTAATAAGATCGGTAAATGCTTCGAGTTATCGATCTTTTTTCCATTTCCTTGAACTTTATAAATCCAAAGAACGAGCTTTTTGGGTTGGAACGATCCTCTCGGGAATTCTAATCGCAAGAAAAGAGGCTTACGACGTTAAGGAGCGTCTTCGTTGAAGGCCGTTGGAAGGAGCATGTATTATCCTTTGTGTCAGGACGGAATATGCTTCTCTCTTTCTCTCTCTCTCTCTCTCTCTCTCTCTCTCCCTCTCCCTCTCTTGCTCTCGACTAGCATGAAGTGGTACATACGTCATTGTCCAAGGGTCGTTCTACGGTGGTAATTGTCATTTGATCCCTCTAACCCGCCTCTTCCCACCTACTCACAACCCCTACTACGCTATTCTCTGCTCTCCTACATGTAACACCGTGCTTCCTATCCTGCTCGTAGAGACATTCATCATTTACAGACAATTGCCTCGACTTGCCTCGTACGATACTCGAATCGCGTTAACCCTAGTGAAAGGAGAGGATGATGTTCTACGATCTCACTTACAACGCGACAACATACGTATGTGTGTGCGTGCGCGCGCATGTATGCACCTACGTTTATTATTATATCTATGAGAAACGCAGACGAAACATTAAATATCGTCATCTTCCTTAAAAACGAATTATATTATTGTTCGGATTGAAACTTAACGATAAATTCCATAATCAAGATATACATCAGAATCGATTGATCGGGGATTAAATCGATTTCTAGAGAAATTTATCGAATTATAAAATAGGATAAAATTAATTTCTTTAATATCTTCGCTTCAGTTCATCCGTATATTAATATTTTTCACTATGAAGTCATCGCTGATACGCGCACATATTTGTGACAATTAATTTAATTAATACAATAAATCAGTAGAAAATAGTCTTATTGAAAAATTTCTTTTGAAGTATACGCGTATGTACATGCATACATGAGATATCAATAACAAAAAAAAAGAAAAGAAAAAAAATCAAATCAGAGATGAAAATAATTATGATTTAAAGAATTAAGTAATTTATCGACGTATTTAAAAAATTTGTCAACTTTTCTTGAATCCCATTGTAAATAGAAACTTAATATCCTCCTGTAGAAGATGCTGCAATGAACAGAAGAGTAAGAAATAAGCAAGTTCGTTGCACAATAAATATGGAAAGTACCGGTGGTATTTCGAATAACAAGATCAAGTCGTTTCCTCTTAAAATTGCTTAAAACGAAAATTCACATTCCGTGGACCAAAGAAGAAGAAGGTGCAACGACGATGGAATATTAACGACAAATTACTACGTTAAACGTTGGAACGAACAAACGAACGAACGTTTCCGCGGAGTCGTTTTCGTAAGGTGGCTAAGAGAACGCTCCTTCGTTCGTTTTACTCCGTCTTAAGTTTGTTATGAAGTTAATTAGAAGTACTTCAATTCACGGTGTTTCGAGTTTGAAAGTTTACTTTAAAAATTGTGATTTGACTTAGAGAGAGATAGATAGATAGATAGATAAATAGATAGATAGATAGAGAGAGAGAGAGAGAGAGAGAGAGAATCTTCGAAAATCCGAAAATATGATACAACATACATTTTCTATATGAAATTTTGAAAATTATCATTATCGTCGAAGAAATATTGACGGTTCGTGCTCCACTCTTTGCACCTAAATCGAATCTTTCGTTTTATCTCAAGTACGTTTTCGTCGTTCGTTAATTAGCGGAAAGCAATTATTATCACGAGTGCTTGAGAACTGATGGTCCATGGAATTATTATAATAGAAAAACTATTAGTCGAAAAAGACGTTCAATGCTTTGGATTATCGATAAAAGAAATAGTTATTATAGATATTCAATATCTTCTTGAACTATTATGTGATCTTATAAAATCTAGCAAGTGGCTTTGTTAGTATAGTCAAGATCTTACTGTCGAAGAATCTCGGTGGTAACTCTATCAACAATTCATTTTATCGAGTTGTTAATTAAGGACAAGGTTCGTGGAGAATGTTGCCTATTAGTTGGAATATCTTGAAACGGTTTATGAATATTTATACATTCGGCATAGTGGGGATGATGCTGATAATTATTCCGGTGTCTTCTCACTAGACCGTTTATACCAGAGTTCATTACAGCTCTTTAGCTATTTTCTTTCATATTGCAAAGAGAAAAAGAGCGAGAGAGAGAGAGAGAGAGAGAGAGAGAGAGAGAGAACGAGTAAATAAGTGTTAAACGTCCAACCCGTGAATTAAATATTAAAAGTATACTTTCGAAAGATATGAAAAAACATCGATATGGAATTCATAAAATAAATTTTTCATTTTACTTATTCAGTTCGCGTTATAATTCTCGTAGATAATTTCGTAAAATATGTGGAAGAGTTAGCAATGAACAATGGCATTAAAATTCCTTCGGTCGTGAACTATTTTCTAATGTATTTCGTAGGTAGGAGGAGAAAGAGGGATTCAGTTTAATTCGTACTACTCATAAACTTGTCCACGCAAAAATTCTAACTCTCTTGACGATCCGTAAGAGTTCATGAAATGATGAAGATTATTTTGCATAATGAAGTCTACGTGAATTTCGACAAAATAATAAAAGAAAACATTACATTCAGCCACATAGGATACACTGGATAAAAATAGAATTTTTGTTATATATATTTTTTATTATATATTTTTATTTTATATATATAT
>NC_060957.1:6442661-6460161 GCF_910589235.1 Vespa crabro
CATAGTCGAGATTTAAATGTTTTCTTGCTAGCTATTGCCAAATACATACATCAATTTTTAATCAACTTTTATTTATGAGATTTTTTTTCTTCAAAATAAGGGATAAGATGAAACAAAAAAAGAATAAGAAATAATTCGATTAAAATCAAATCAAATCAAATCATATCCCTATAAGTGAAAGATATCTTTTTCTCTCGGTTTTAAGATCATTACAAGTATTCGTGCTATTCACTTTAAAAGAACACAATATCCTAAGCATATGTCTTTCTTCTTTGTACGACAGAAGAAACGCGAGTTTTAATAACGATCGAGTGATTAAGCGAGAAATGTCACTTTAACGGTGCCAAAGCCGGCGTTTCGACTACGTGGCACTTAGAAACTTTATATCCGCGATCCGCTTAAACGACACTTTCGCTGAAATGAGAAAAAGGAAAGAGAGAAAGACGTGTCTCGCATCGATTAAGGAAAGAAAAAATTTAAATTCTTCTTTCTGTCGAAACTGGTAACGGTATTCTCGAGTCTTCGTCGACTAGGGAAAAGAGAAAGAAAGAAAGAGAGAGAGAGAGAGAGAGAGAGAGAGAGAGAGATAAAAAAAAGAGACAGAGAGGGTAGAACAATAAATTACCAGCCGTACCGGCCGTAAACGGAGGTATTAACTTTCTCGTTGAAACGACAAATCCGTTTAACGCTCAGCCACGCCGACTGCATCTGTAATAAGTTCTGTTTGCTTCCGCTGCAGGACCACTGAATGAGAAAGACAGATAGACAAAGAGAAAGAGAGAGAGAGAGAGAGAGAGAGTGAGAGAGAGAGAGAGAGAGACTTTCAGTCGTACGTTTATTTTACGAATGCAGATAGGCATTATGAAGGCGGAACCACTGTATGGGAGGAAGAGAGGAATACCAGCGAAAAATATGGTAAATTCGTGCGTTATGCACTTGACTCTTCTGCTGCATTCGCGAGCGATGTATTCTGAAGAAAATGTCGATGGCTTGCACGTTCTACTACTACTTTTTTCATTTTGCCTTCTAGACCCAACGAAATTCGTAACGACGGATTTTCATAAAAGACATCATTCGATTTATCAGAGAAAAAAAAGAGAGAGAGAGAGAGACAGTAAGAGAGTGAGATATTTAGAAATATAGTAACAATTATAATAACACGATTATATATGAAATATATGAAATAATATTTTCTATTTGAAAGATTATTTTAAATGACAATAATTGTATTGACTTATTCATTTCTTTTATATTAATATATCTCTTTTATATATATATATATATATATATATATATATATTTTATATTATATATATATATATATATTTTATATATATATATATATATATATATATATTCAATGTGCTAAAAAAAAAGAAATAATGATTTCAATCCTGTATATTACAAATTATGGACTGCATCGAGAAGAATGCAATGTAAGATGGAACGATAAAGCTATGGTACGTATATACGTGACTAGAATTTCCAGGGAATGGACATTATTCTTTTTTTTTCTTTTTTTTTTTCTAAACGTGAAGCTTTCCAAGCAGCGAGTCGTGAAAAAAGAATAAAGTCGAGAGTCGAGAGGAAGGATCGATCAGCTGATTCCCAAGGGTAAACTAAACTTTCCATACCTCCTCTTTCTGTCTTTCTCTATTCGTTGCCAAGCAATATAACTTTTCCAAATCCAGATTAATTTTTCTACTAAAATTTTATCATCAAAATCGAGACACTGGCACGGATGTGTGATTCCTTTTGCTAACGTATATTTTGTGGATCTTTTTTCCATTTTTCTTTTTTTCTTTTTTTTTTTGCGTTTCTTTCGATCGTTGAAAGCTCAGCGCTCACGTACGTATTTTCTTCCCCAAATATCCCAACTGTCTCGATCCGTTCTGGATCGAATCCAAGAGAAGCAAGAAGCAAAAAGATGACTTGAAAATTTCTAAGGGAAACCGTCCGAAATTTTTGGAGGGGTTCCCTCCTAATCTAAGAGAACGAAGGTCCGATGAACACTTTCCAATTTGTTGCCGATGAGCATTGGCGACTCTCGAAAAGTTCCTACGGCTAAATCATTCGAAGTAAAAGGAAAGGGTAGAGTTATCGGTAAAGCTATATACAGACAATACTGTGTATTATGCAGTAAGTTACCAGGACGAGGCGACATCGAGAGATAGAGAGAGAGAGAGAGAGAGAAAGAAAGATAAATAGATAGATAGATAGATAGATAGATAGATAGATAGATAGATAGATAGATAGATAGAAAAAGCTTCTATCTCTTTTATTTCCTATCGATTTTTCTTTCGCTCCGTTTCTACTAAAAAAGACATATCCACCCGCAAAAAAGGAGAAAAGAAAAAAAAATATACCTTCTTCTTTTCTATAAATAAACCGTCCTCGACGTATACTACATTTCTGTTGGTTGGATATCAGCAGCTATCTGTATTTCGAGTATCGTCGATGCCTCCGACGTAACATTCTTTTTCTAAAATTGAATGCATCCGAATATAACGAGAAACAATGTTAAACTACCTTTTTTCTATGTACATTTATATACACACATATACATTTGTGTATATAGATAGATAAAGAGAGAAAGAAAGAGAGAGAGAGAGAGAGAGAGAGAGAGAGAGAATTCGAAGTGGCACTACCCAAATCATTTGCACGGAGCAGCATTTGCCGTTATCGCGTTACCACGAATGAGAGAAACAAAAGAATGAGGAGAGAAAAGTGGGAAAAAGTGTGTAAGAGAAAAAGAGAGAGAAAGGAAACGAATCAGATAGTAGGAAGATCCAAGCATTATCCACGCACTATCCTATCCCCGTTTTCGAGGAGATCGAATTATCCTATTCTTTCTCTCTACACTGTCCATTTTTGCGAGTGCTTTCCTCTAATGTACTTTCCGCGAAGCGTTCCGATTTTAATTTAAAAGAGAATTGTGAATGGTGTTTCCTGAACTAGTCGTGTAGTTCGTTCAAGATATAATCAAGATCTTTTTGTACAGTTGAAGGAAAAACGTTCGATATTAACGAATGTATAGATAAACATAATAGAAATAGATGAATCGTTTATGTATTATTACCGTTTATGTCGATAGATCAAACGTTCCGAAAGTATACTAATACGGATAGAAATCGAAAGAAAAAGAAATAGAAAGGGAACGTCTTTGAAACAGGCAATATTACTTTTGAAAAACCCAATAAAGAACTATCTCTAAGAAAGAGAAGTAAAGATACAAATATCCGTGTGTGGTATCTGGAAGCAACGGAATATAAAAGGTTCCCAATGGTCTCAAAGCGAACACATTGAATACAAGTTTCCGTATCGATCGATCAAGCCGTTCTTCATCCGTTTCGTTATATACATATATAACGAAATATATATAAATATATACAAACGTAGTAACTATGTGTGTATGTACATATGTATTTATGTATGTAGAATCGAATGATATGGAATATTCGCGCGAGAACACCATACTCCCGGTGGGTACTTTAACTACGAGGGAAGGAGAGATCATCCGTTGCGTTGAAAAGCGTTTATCCGTACGAACCACTTTTCAAATCCCATAGAATACATCTCTCGAGAGAGGGTCACGACGATCTTTTCTATCTTTTAACGTGGACAAAAAAAAAGAAAAAAGAAATGCATTAATTCTTCGCAAATTCAAAGTACTTTTTTTCTTTACCCCATTTGACAATTTGCAACGATTAATAAAAATTGTATTATTTTAAGAAAAAAAAAAAAAAAAAAAAAATCTATCGGACCCTGTATCGGACCAATTAAATTCTTGAGTTTTGACAATGACCAGAAAATATTTTGCATCGTTTTAATACTCATATCATATCTGTTTTTTACTTTACTTGTATCATCACGTATCCCGTGTAAATATTTTTGAGATGAAGAAAAACTATATATATATTATCAAGATAATGAAATATGAATTTTTTTTGTATTACCATTGACGAAATTGTCTCACAAGAAACATACGGAATACAAAGTATACCACCATTATCGTTGATAGCTTAGTCGCTTCAAGGAAAGGATGAGAAGGATAAAAAGATGAAAGGAAGGAAGGAAGAAAGAAAGGAAGGAAGGAAGGAAGGAAGGAAGGAAGGAGAAAACGATCGAGGAGAGAACAGCAAAGAGGGGAATGCGTTTTCAGGAAATTTCCCTGTAGCCCCATGCGCAAATATTTATCGGCAGTATCGGGAGCCGTGCAAGCTGGTACGAACGTGTACGGTCACGCGGTGGCACACACATACACACACACAACATATACATACAAGCACATATACTGATACGACACAGACTGTTAGAAAAAGACATGCGTGGGCGACACGTAAAAAGCCGTAGTATGCATCTGGGAGCTGTGTGAATAAATGCATAAAAATGTCTGCTTTTGCGTGCTTTGCTCTCTCTTTCTCTCTCCCTTTCTCCTCTCTTTCTTTTTTTCCTATTTCGAACCACCGTCGCGGCGCCAAGACCATTGCCGTGAAAATTTCTTTGGATCTAGAACGTGCCAGCCGAATGTTAACCTTTCGGGCACGTCGCGGATTGACTACGCTCACGACCTACATATATTTTTTCTTTCTTTGTCTCTCTCTCTCTCTCTCTCTTTCTTTCTCTTTCTTTCTCTACTGTAATAGCGCATCCAAGACACATACCAGTACATGTCGCCCTTCTCTAACTTCGATCGACAAGAAACGAAACGAAAAGACATGAGGAAAGCGTGCTGCTATTGGTGGGCCAGCATTGAGAACCGAAAGTAGAGACTCACGTGTCTCTTTTTCTTTTCTCCGAGTCATGAGAAAATTCGCTTCACGTCGTTCTCGTTTTCAGAGACGAATCCTATACATCGCGTTAGCTACAGATCGAAGAAACACGATTATTGACGTTTCTAATGTTTCTTTACTTTCTTCATTAGAATTACTATGTGAATTGTTTATATTGGAATATTCGTTTTTAAATGTTTTCTTAAAGGAGAGAACATTCGAAATTCTTAAAATGATAATAATTAGAGAAATGTATTATGTAATGATTTTGATATAAGATATAAGATATAAATTAAATGTTTCAAAGACGACAGGAGAGAACTTATTTTCGGATAGGCAAGAAGACGTCTAGAAATGAACAACGTTGGTACGATGTTTACCGCAGGCGTTTATGCTTGCGACTGCGAGGAGGATTCGATCGAATGCAACGGACCGCGGCAACGCAATTTTCCAGCGGTTGCGCTTTCGCCGACTATTAACTCAATTATAATTATTATGCCAGCGTTTCACTCGGGGCGATCGGGAGCCCTATAATTTTCCTAACGGGCGAAGGGATAAAAACCATTGTGCGAGTGATCGAGATTTCATTTCTCTTTCCCTTTTTATCTTTTTTGTTTTCTTTTTTTGTAACTTTTTATTCGAAGAAAAATATTCAATTATATACGCAGACTCATACGTATGTATATTGTAAAATATGATATAAGGTATTGTTGAAATAAGTACGAAAGAAAAATTTTAACAGAAATAAAAAAGAAAAAAAAATAAAGAAATAAAAGAAGATAAAACGAAACGGGATTAAAAATATTAAATGCATGTAAAGATATTTGAACCAAAAGAGAAACTAATACATTGATAATAATAATAATAATAATAAATGGAAATGGATAAAAAAAGATAAAATAGATTAAAAATATAAAAGGAAATATAAATTAATTATATAATCGAGATAGTTGTCTTTCAATTTAACTGATCGTAATGCATGATTATCGGGAAAATATGTCAATACTTGACGATTCAAGGAACATGTTATGTATGCAAAAACTATTTCGAGAAGATTCGCCGTTTCGCGCGTTTAAAATCTACTCGAGTGAAGCTCTCCTGCTGGTAAAGCTACGTCGACGTTCCATCAACGTCGATTTTAATAAAGGAGGACATGAGATTCGTATCGATGATCTGTCATCTTCGAAAGCGTATGTGGGAAGAGCTAGCATATTCCTGTTGACAGTACAAGAGAGAGAGAGAGAGAGAGAGAGAGAGAGAGAGAGAGAGAGAGAGAGAGAGATATTATCGTTCAAAAATATCTTAATTTATCAGTGAAATCATTGAGTGAGTTCATAGAACATACATTCACTTTGAAGTATTATTAACGCCCGTAAATCGTGATTATCTCAAATACGAGTGATAAATCAAACGATATATTATTAACAGCAAGTAACCAGCGCGTTGCGGAAAATCGACGATGGTTTTCCTACGATTTCCCGTGGCACGCGTCGCTAACACCGAATATAGTATGCATATGTTGTATACATTTGTGTGCGTACATATGTAAATGTGTATGAGTATATATTTCGCACAAATCGAGTATACGCGTAGATAGGTATATATATATACATATATATATATATATATATATATATATATATATATATATACGCACACACACATACACACATAATATATATACGAATACACACGCACATACATATATACGTCGAATGGTAAAGAGTGCCCTATCATTCGACAGTGACGGCTTACAAATTAGAACCGTTGCTCGGGATCCGCATTGCTCCATTTCGACTGCGGCAGAATGCATTTGCTTCGTTCCGGTTCTCCGCTTCTCCGCTCTCCGCAGGCTCGCTTAGTCGGGACATGAGGGTTTCGCTGGGATTAAAGTGCATCGAGAAATCGAGTCTATGTAACGGGATACACGTATCCTCCATTGTATGCTAGGTATTCTGTCAAAAATATGCACGCGTTATTATTTCCCTTACCTTAAATGGAACTTCTTTTTTTTCTTTTTCTTTCCTGGTGCTCTTTTTTTTTAAAATTTTCATATCTTTTTTTTTCTAAAGAACGATATCAGAGATACTTCGAAAATCATATATTTTTAAAAAATTTGTTTTTACCTCATTTTTTTTATATCTCTTATTCTTTCTATATCCGCAAATATTTTCGAAACTGGTAACTATGAATCTGTTACGAAAACAAAACAAAACAGAAAGAAATAAAAATTGAACTATTCAAGAGTAACAGATATCTAACTCTTGTTACATCAAAACTCGAATTTCTTAACGAACGGCCGATCGTTAATTGGTCTCGACCCATTATGATCGTATTTTTGCTCTCCTCGAACTCTCGTAATTTCTTTTCATTTTTCCATAACGAGGGAATTTCATTGGAAATCGTTCGGTACGATATGGAGCATCCTTGAATTTTCATACCGTGTATATTAATAAGAGGAAAAGAGAGAAAGTAAAAGAAAGAAAAAGAGAGAGAGAGAGACTGATAGATAGAAAGGGGGAGTAGTATAAGGTAAGCTCGATGCGGCACGTTTTCCGTTCGTTCGGTTCTTCACCTTTCCATCGAGTCCCAAGACCCACTTTAGCTTTGAACTCCTACCACGCTCGAGATATAATCGATAGCTCTTAATATTTTATTCATAAACATTTTAATTCGGAGTAATATTTCATTCGCCATGAACTATTATTGAAAGCTTGAAAAACAAAAATAAATTCGGTAATGATTATATTCCGTTCAAAAATAAGGGAACTTTGTTTTTGAAATAAAAAAAAGAAAGAAAGGAAAAACAAAAAGAGAGGAAAAAAATAGAAAAATTTCATTTTTACTAAATAACAGTAATTACGAGGAGCAACGAAAAATTTACAACGTCAGGAAAATGAATTTCTCTTTTTTACGAGACACGCACATGCTTTTTGTATAGCAGCCTTCGGCGTGTTTCGTCAGAGCTTTCTCTAGCACAGGGGATGGCAAATCCTATTTCCTTGCAAGCAACGCGTGTCAGCTGTCATCGCGGAAAGAGAAGAGAAGAGAGAGAGAGAGAGAGGGTGAACTTCATATGACCGAGCGCTCGCTCGAGCGGAACGATTTACTTCGCCTCGACAGTGTTTCCAGATGTCCCCAACGTTCTCTTTCTAAAACCTGCAATAACAATCTCTCTTCTCTTTCTCTCTCTCTTTCTTTCTTTATCTTTCTCTCTCTCTCTCTCTCTCTCTCTCTTTCTCTCTCTCTTTTTCTTTCTTTCTCTCTCTTCTTTTATCTTTTTGGAAATACTTTGATTATCAAAACTATAGATATCACTTTTGAAGAAAAAAATTTATTAAAATTTTCAAATTTTCATAATTAATAATTATCATTATAATGAAAGTAATTTTTACAAATTTTCGAATAAAGAATTTCTCACTTGAACTTATGGATGTACATATCTTGTTATATTGAAATGTTATAAATAGAGAACTCAAAGTCGTATAACATTAGTTCATTGTCCTTCTCTAAAAGAAGAATAAATGTACCTCATGTGTGTACCTGTTAATTCCCAGCTATAGCTCTTGGACGAGGCGAGTAGTACAATACAACAGGCTCGACCATTTACAAAGTAGTCGTAGACACGTTAGCCCCCGCATCCACCTCGGCGATGACAACAGGCATCCGGCCAGACCATCCGTAACACGTGTTGGCCGCGCGTTTCGCTCGATTTTCATTATAAGAGGAAATAAAAGCAAATGGATCGCGTCCGACTACGAGCATTTATTGCAAAGTATACACACACACACACACACACATACATACACAAATATACACATGTACAATTGAAACGCATATATGTACGTACATATATATAGGATTATACTCGGTATCACGTGCGAGGAAAGCTGTCCTAAAGGAATGAAATAGAAGATAAAAAAGAAAAGAAAGAAAAACAAATGAAATTTCTCTTTGCGAGAAGAAAATTGTATTAAAATTCTTAGTCGTTTGTAAAACGAAATAGCAATGGACAGTCTTTACGCAAACGTACGATGTATCCAATGAAATAACAAGGCAAACTCAACATGATGTATTTCCATAGATCGTTGGAAACATATTACGCTACTTCCCTTCTGATACTTGCTAGTTTAAAAAGCCTTATTTTCACGTAGAATCTATGTATGTATATGCAGAAATTACAACGACTATAAAGCGTCTAATTTTCTCGGTTTAAACTCACCCTTAAAAATTTCTCGTCCAGCTTTAGTTCTGCGTCGGTCTTTATATTTCTCGTTTAAAGTCATTTTGAGTAATAGGATTTAGAGGTTGGCAAAAAAAAAAAAGAAAAGAAAAACGTAAAGAAAAGTAAAGAAAAGAAAAGAAAAGAAAGGGAAAGAAAAAAATGAAGAAGAGAAAAGTTAAAAAAAAAACGGCAGTCGACTAAATTCCAAGTCGGTTCACGTGAACACCGTGATTCAAATTGCCTCCGACATGCGAGAGTTATAACATGTACTATGGACATGTACATACATTGTATAGTGACTTCTTGTTATATATCATACGACTAATGGGATATCCCTCTAATAAATATGTAAATATAATCATGGAAAATAAAACACATATCGATTGATCGTTATTTATTTTTTTCTCCTTCCTAATCTTTTTCAATCAAGAAATAAGATTACGTAAATCGTTCAACTCGTTTATACGTTGGATTACTAAGCTAGGTACACATGATTCAGTAATAAACTGCTTTTCACGCAAGGACGAACTTTAATCGTAACTTTTACACGGTATTCCGCAGATTCAAGAGACTACTGCTACCACTACTACTACTACTACTATTACTACTACTATTACTACTATTACTACTACTACTACTACTGCCTTAGTCGCAAGGGATTAGGTCGAACTGTATGTATCGCAGTTAAAATAGTTTCGCCACGAAGATCAAACGAGTACTGGTAGAAGAGGAGAAAGAAGAGGAGGAGGAGAAGAAGGGTGAAGGAAAGAGCGTTTAGCGGATGAACGCGCACCTTCAAGCTCACGATCCCAAAGATGACTATTTAAATATTTAAATAGTTACGATATCGAATGGCGCTGCTTGTGAAAAAAGTTTTAATTTTTTGCTTGACTGTCGTTACCTTCTTTCGAGAAGTTCTACAAACAGAATGGAAAAAAAGGAAAATATAAAATAAAAAGGAAAAGAAAAAAAAAGGAAAGCGGAAGGAAGAAATGTTCAAAAAAAAAAAGGGAAACGGAAAAGTAGAAAAAGTGAGAAGATAGATAGAAATCCGAGGGTCGACATGGCTGAAATAATGTTTCTAATCTACCGTCTAATTGATACTTATTACGATGGTAGACCGATGGAAACGAGAAATTATTATCGTGGTAAGCCGTCTTTCGTATTTTTATCGCACGGCACCAACATCGAAGGTTCGTTTCGAAAATGGCACGTTTTATCGGAACACGTAGGGAACTCATTCTTTTTTACTCTGGATATTCTAGATATGAAGAAATAAGTTTGTTTCTAGCTAAGAAAAAAAAAAGTAAAGACGAAAAGGAAAAAACAATTGTTATTAATTTATAATTAATTTGTATCTTTTTAATAATTCGCATATGTATTATTAATTAACGATTGAAATAACAACGACTTTATTCGTGAAATTTCTTCGAATATACAAAGAAAAAAATTCTATTTATCAGGCAAAGAAAATGGCCAAGTTTTTTCAAAACAAGACGTAAACTTCACAAGTCGTACGACGTAGTCCCTTTTGAATGAAAAATCTCGAAGCATTATGACAAAAGTTTAATATCAATTTACGAGGAGAACGTTGCACCGGTATAATCTCTAGTTACACTATGGTGTACGGTCTTACCTAAGGGGCTTATAGTTGCTTTACTTTATTACTGATGTATGCGTGTACACGATCGGGGCATTGTTAGGACGGTTATAGGCAGCCGAACGAGCAGTTTCTACGAGCGTACGCCAACTATACTTTGCTAACTATATTCTCCTCTGTCTCTCTCTCCCTCTCCCTCTCTCTCTCTCTCTCTCTCTCTCTCTCTCTATGTGTGTGTGTGTATCTATCTATCTATCTCTTTCTAAAGCGTAGTGGAACAAACCAATAGCGAGGCTGTCGTCGTCGTCGGTATGCTTCAGAAGCACCTGATATTTATTCCGACCGTCGTCCCTCGCTTTAACACGACGTTACGTCTTGCTGCACGATTTAAGACTTTTTAATGCCTCTTGATGGTCCAACAATCTCTTATACTTATTTGCGATTCTTGCGAAAACGATGTCCAAGTAAGAACAAAGAAAAAAGAAAGCAATCAAAAATTACAATAATGTTTACGATGAACTGATAAAAATGATTAATTTATATACTTGATAAAAAAGTAAAATATGAATATACATATATTGCCCAATCATATTGTGAAAATTATTAAATTTACAATTACTGTGCTTCGTTTGTTCTATTTTGTTTTTTTTTTTTTTTTTTTTATAAACTATTCGTACATACATAGTAACGAAAAAAAAATCATTCAAATCGTGTTCGCACATGTACAAAATAACGAACGTAATCCGAGTTTTTCAACGCATGACACGCTTCCGGGTTTATGAAGGCTCGCACGAGGGACCAAGAGTGTATTCAAGTTTTAGCAGAAGGCACAATTATGGACAATGGAATTACATATTTCGAGGACGGTGGGTGATACAGCGTACGTTGCTAACAGGTACGAGGCACGCGCGAATTTACCTTGTTAATATCCCTTCTCGTCGTTGTCCAGCGAGAGGAAAGGTAGTATAGCAATTCGTTGCATTTTCAAAGCACGTGTTGCTTCAGCTCGAGTTCAATTCAGAAAATGTAACATTCGTTTCAAACACTTTGTCTGTTAAATGAGTCATCGAGAAATTCGTTCATGTGTTATTTTTAATATTTACAAAATCAATGAATTGTAAATAAAATTTAATAAGATTCGGTATAACAAAAAAAAAAAAAATAAAAATGAAAATAAAAATAAAAAATAAAAATACGACAGTGAGCTTTGTATACCTGTTTTACAAAGGAAAAAAAAACAAAAGGGGAAAGAAAAAAAAATACAATAATGAAAAAAGCGTTTAGTAAACGGTATCGATTTATGCGATATTGGCTTGGCAGTCGACGGTGTTAATGCTCCCTTCTACCGCAAGCTATTATTTTTTATAATTATCTTTACGGTTCCCCAGCGTTATTACGAGCTCTCGCATTAAAATCGATATTAATATCGAGAGAATGCATTATCCCGTCCACGTCCGGAATGGCTTCGGATAATAATAATACATGCAAGAGTGCACTTAGAATAGCGACTTTCCTAGACATTAACGAGCTAGCGAGATAATTCGACTCGATCGTAGAGTAACGTAGACGAGCGAAGCCCTGAAACAAGTGCCAGTTTCTCAGCAGTGTTTAGTACAATAACAGCGTTTGCGTCGTAATATACTCCGTAACAAATGAGTCTCTTAGCCTCTATGTCCGTAATACATCATTATCTATTTACATAAATTATGTACTATTACTTTGTTATAAGACAAGGTAGAGAAATGTTTGTCTTTTCTGGTGTTAATTTAAAAGAAATTTTTTATACGAATTATTTGTAAAAAAAATTGTTAATTAATTATTACCGATAGGACGAAAAATTACAAGAAGAATCTCGAATCCTTTAAAATAATCTTTGTTTGAAGTCTCTATGACTTTTAGTTTCTAAAATATTCAAATGTACAGAAAATCTATGTATTTACGGACACATTGATCTATATAATTTTTTGGAAGTCCATTGGTTTATATGAATATCTAGAAAAAGCGTACTAAATCAACTGATCAATGTAAACAGTTTGTTGATCAGAATTATAAATAGAGATATTTTGAAAACGATATATTCAGAACATTTTCATGCAATCGATATAATAATATCGATGTCGTTGATATCAAAAAGGCAATTCTTTTGAAAATCAGTAATTACTGTTCATTATTTATTCTTTTATAATAAAAATATGACTGTAATCATTTGTAATAATAATTAAAATTATAAAAATATAAATATTAAATAATTTTACTTTAATGCAATTTCGATTTTATCATTTTTTCCTTATCTTAGATATTTTACTCATCATTATATTGATTGTTTGCTTATTCTCATAATATAACGAGTGTCTTCAAACACACGAATCCTCAAAGTTATACGTATGTATATGTCATTTTTAAATACGTCTACGTGCTTGCATTCTGTATTTATATTATTAATTAATTGATATGAAAACTATCTATGAAAAAACAAAAAACAAAAAACGAAGAAGTAAATATTAATGATAAGAAAATTGCTATAATCAGTGCAAATCTGTTCAAGATATCGACAAATTGAGGACGATTCTTTTTCAATGTGTAACTTTTATTTAACATGGTTTTTATCATTTCCGTATTCTTTTTCCTCACTGAGTATTTTCTCTCACTCTCTTCCTCTGCACTTCGGTACCTTTTGATGTTCGGAAAAGTAAACGGAGGAGGATGGGAAAAGAAAAAGTGAGCGAGAAAGAGAAAGAGAGAGAGAGACAGACAGACAGAGAAATAGAAAGAGAAAGAGAGGGGGGAGAGAGAGAGAAAAGAAGAGAGAGAGAGAGAAAGAGAGAGAGAGAGAGAGAAAAGAAGAGAGAGAGAGAAAGAGAGAGAGAGAGAGAGAAAAGAAGAGAGAGAGAGAAAGAGAGAGAGAGAGAAGAAACTGTCCGGAATTGCTGCAGGGCGGACGTGCAGATAAAAATGTCACACTTCTATCTCGAGGGAGTAAGTGACGCCAGGGAATAACTGAGAAAGCAAGAGAGAGAGAGAGAGAAAGAGAGAGAGAGAGAAACGGAGATGGAGATAGGAAAGGATATGTATAGAAATAGTAAAAAGAGTTGTTGCGACGTTACCCAAGAAAACTGCTCTGGCGTTCTTTGTATCAACTTTAACATTAGTGTTACTACTTCCAGTCCCTCTCACTCTCACTCTTTCTTTTTGACTATACTGGGACTCACGAGAGACGTGCCCTATCCCGAGGCAGACAATACGATTCGCTTTTACTTGTCGCTCCTTTCGAGCGTCGAAAGTAGGAAACGCGAACAACGGCTTGAAAACGGCTTGGAAATGGCTCGGAAACGACTAAAAATCGACCTTTCTCTTTTCTTTTCTTTTCTTTCCTTTTCTTTTCTTTTCTTTCTTTCTTTCTTTCTATCTCCCGCATTCTCACATCTTTATACTTCGTACAATGAAATTTATAAAATTCATGCTCGTTTAAACGGGTTCTATTTCTTTCTTTTTTTTTCTTTCTTACGTTAATACCTGACCGTCCAACGTATAAATAGAAATCACAGATTGGTATATTTAATATGTACACGCCCGAAGCGATTATAAACGAGGGTAGAGGTGGGTGGTTGGGTAGGCTCGTTTAGTATATCACTACGATAATAGTGGAAAATTATTCGGAAACACGAGTCACTCGTATAATGTGAAACAGTTGGAAGGAAAGGATATCGTTACTGCCGGCCGCAGACGCAATGACAGCGAGCCGCTATTATACGGACGAGTTTATGATCGATAATTGCATCCATGCTAACGACGTGCTCGTTATCGATGAACATCTTCTTTCCACTCTTCTTTCCTTCCTCTTCTTCCGCCATTTTATCCATCTTACATTTCAACCCATTAAAATTCTGACCCTTTGGATATAAAACTGCCGATTCCAAGAAGTTCTTTGCATATAACGGGGAATCGGACCGTTTATGCCGTGTCGTTCTTCCTCTTTTTCCTTAAGCTTCG
This sequence comes from Vespa crabro, assembly GCF_910589235.1. Taxonomy (NCBI): domain Eukaryota; kingdom Metazoa; phylum Arthropoda; class Insecta; order Hymenoptera; family Vespidae; genus Vespa; species Vespa crabro. Next base: position 6,457,249 of record NC_060957.1, read on the forward strand.
CTGTCTTTCTCTTTCTTTTTTTTATCTCTCTCTTTCCCCCTCTCTTTCCCTCTCTCTCTCTCTCTCTCTATCCTTCTCTGCCTCCTTCATCTTTATAAAGGCAAAGCCCAGGGGATAAATCACGTAAAATACGTTGAGCGAATGATTAAAATCAACTACGTCGAGCTGCACGCTTTGGAATTACACCTAACGGTTCGTTGCTTATAATGAAATTATGAGATATGAATTATGAACCATGCAGCAACAACGCCACGACCAATATCAATAGTAACAACAGCTATGTGTTTTAAAAAATTTAAAGATAATTAACACGACAGCCTTTGGCTAATCATGACGATCGGTTCTTCTCATTCGATCGTTCCGATTCTTTATTTAAATGAAAATCATCATTTTACTTTCTTTAAATCTAAAAAGAGAAAGATATAAAATGTATAGGAGTGTATAGGAGTTGGTTGGTAAAAAAAAACTGGACGAAATACATGATAAGCATAATTACGTTGATATTTTAACCACGGAACATTGTCTTTATAATACGTATTCTTTCAAGCATAACATAAATGTAAGTAGCATTGTAAAAGAGGAAGGAAAGAAGGAAGAAAGATTTCGTGTCGTCCTAATGACACCATTTACCTATTTCACACATCGTAACTTTGATGGCTTATGTTTTCTATTTTTTTTAGTAGTACCTATCTACTTTAACGAAAAAATTCACGACCGCGAAATAACCGAATGGAGATATAACATTTCGAGAGTAATGAGAGAGAGAGAGAGAGTGAGGAAAAAAGAAGAAAAAATGACGCATACAAATGCATTAGTAAAAAGAAACTCTGACTAACGTAAATCGAGCATACTTCGTGCGAGAAGGAATTTCAATGTAAAAATTTCAAAACTAAATAAACTTTAAACTCGCGCCAGGAACTAAGACGAATCAGGGCGATAGTCCGGAGGTAAAAGTTCTGAGAAGAGATAAGAAAATAGTCGTAGTGTTCTCTCTTTCTTTTTCTTTCTTCTCTCTCTCTCTCTCTCTCTCTCTTTCTTTCTCTCTCTTTCTCACTCACATGCCCTCACTCGCTTTCTTAAGTTCTGCATAAAGCGGTCGAGTTTTAGGTCGAGACGAAAGATTACTTCTACTCTGATTAGAGATGCGAATGGGTCGCGTAGGTATATATAAAAATAGCATTGCTTATAATAATGAAAGCCTGATTAAAATGAATTGAAAAAGTGGGATAGGAATATGAAATGTCGACGAAAGTAAAAGAGAGAGAGAGAGAGAGAGAGAGAGAGAAGAAATAGAAAGATAGAAATAGAGCAGACGAACGGAGCGAGAAAAGGAGAATACTTTTGAATAAAGTTGAAATATTTCCCGAGTAGTCTTTCTCTCTTCCTCTTTTTCATTTTTTTCGCGCACGTTCGCTCAAGTTTCAAAGAAGGAAAATCGCGTGTCAGGAGAGGCTTCTCGCCTTGGTCGGTACACCTTTGCTCGTACGCCTTTGTTATCCTTCAATGTTCGGTCGTACCACCCAAGCGTACCTCCTGCCAGCTGTATTACCGTTCATGAAAGCTATAATTACAGATAGTATGCGAGGGACTGGATACCATCGTGTGGCACGTATGAACGTATACCTATTCTTTTACTATAAGCCTTTTCAATTTTTACATTACTTATTTACGTAATATTGATTGTTACTATTAAGAATATTTCATGATAATATCATTTTTCTTTTGACAGTTACGTTCATATAAGGATACTTTTTATCAGATTAATCTCGTTTTTGTTGATCTATCAGACGAATCATTAAAAGGAATAATTGAATCAATTATCAAAAGAAAAAATATATTTTACGAGAAAACGAATGTTTTGAATTGTCCTATCTCACGAACGAGACATCGTTCGAACATCGGCGAATACTCTGCGAGACTCGATTTACGTACTCGCCAGGGACCTTTAAATCTAATCTGATTAACGGTTACGCTACGAACGATCCATACATAACGCGGAATGATATTGCAGCCAGCTCGAATCTCCCACACGTCTCGACCAACACTTTCGGTTACGATCGTTTCCCAATATCACCTCGGGTACGTTCTATGCTAACTAACACGGCCGGTTAATTACTCGGAACGTTTATGCGTATACGAATGGTGTCATTGCGCTGGATGATACAAATATAAATCAATCGAGAGAAGACAGTTATCTCGATCTTAATGATTATAAATGACGTCATAGATACGAACAAGCTATCGTGTCGTTAGAAAATCGTTGATTCATTTCTGAACAATTTTATCCCCAATACAATTTAACTTGAACGATGTCAGAACTGCCTTTCCCTTTTGTACAATCACTAGTAAGATGAATTAGAGATTTAAGAGGCAAGTTTCGTTGGGATAAGCTTTCGAAGATTGATCATAAAGCAACGTATCTGCGGTTACAACGATCCGATCGAAACTACGATCCTTGTGTGTAATACTCCAACGTTCGATTAAATTCAATTTCGCAAACTCGCACTGCTTTCGGTTATTCGCACCATCTCAATGACGCAATCTCAATAATCCCAAGGTAAATGGTTCTGAAATGGTATTACTCGTGATAATTCACCACTACTGAAATACGAATATTATTACAACTTGAAAGATGTTATTAAATTTTTCTATTCTTTTAAATATTCATCGGATATAATACAGAAACATAAATGTTTTTCTAAATTGCCGAGAAATCATTAAATATTGATATTAAAACGTTTAATATCCAATCGATTAAATTTTAAGACGACGAAATATTATTTAATGCCAATGGCAGTATTTTCTTTTTGATATACACCTCTTACCAACCACGATGTATTTTTCAACGTCTCGTGACGTCGAGGATAGCGTGTTAACCGATGGTTAACGCACAACTCGTATCTGAGTGACGTA
>NC_060957.1:6465161-6487661 GCF_910589235.1 Vespa crabro
CTCTCTCTCTCTCTCTCTCTCTCTCTCTTTCTATATATATGTATCTGTCTTTATCTCTCTTACGCATTCACTAGGCTTTACCAGACCTTTATTACTATTACTACTACTACTATAACTACTAAGTGCCTTCTCTTATTTTTGAATATTATACGAGAAGACAGCTAATTACAAGACGACGACGCGTAAATAAGTAAACGATTCCTCCAATTGCAAGTATACCATCATCTTTCTACGCTCTGCTGACCTACAATCTTCAAAGAGGGAGACTAGTCTCGACTGAGTGTACGAGCTAACTAAACGAGACAACCTTCCTTCGTTTCTTCTTATTAATTTCCCTATGCTCTTTTCTTTATTACTTTCAATTCTTACTTCAGATTTTTTCTTTATTTTCAAGATATCTCTGTCTTCATCGTATGAAATAAATTTAGTTTAGTCGGATTAGATGAGAATGACAGAACTATGAGAGGTATAATAACTCGCTCGTACGATTTCTAATTAGTTTTGTATATTCTGATAGCTTCACTACGGAGAGGTCTAATAAACGCACTGTCGGCGAAACGGCCACGTCCATAACACTGCAAACGCACGAAAATCACGTTGTTGTAAGCTATAATTATTCATAGTGGTGAAACTTGTTAAGCCCGTTATATTTTTATCCTTCGATATATCTACATCGAAGCGGTGGCCGGTTGGCATGATTTATGTATGCACGCTTATTCGACCGGAACGATATTAAATACATCATTGATGGGATTAACTCGTTACCTCCACGCTATTTAATCTCGACGTTACGATAATTAACCGGACAGCGTTGACGATGGGCTGCTGCTCACTTTTGCATGATTATCGATGCACTTTTTTTATTTTTATTTATTTATTTAAGTTTATTTTATTTTTTCTTTTAACGACTTGATCGTGATGATACTTTTGTTATTAAAATACGTCCAAGATAAAATCTCAAAAATTACAACATATCTTTGATTAATTGCTAATGGAACCATCGATGTTTCATATCTTTTTATGTTACTTTTACGTGTGTTTTATACAAACACATGCACACACATATGTACGAATAGGTTAAAATGTGTGAGCATTTAACTATTGTGTACTCTACTACGCCTACGTAGCAAAGTGGGAGCGGTGAACACGAGACACACCGCATTACAAACATTTGTGACCCTTCGCTCTACCCTGTCTATGCATATTTGTCGATAATTTAGCATTGACCAACAATAAGAACTAATAACTCATATGCGAATGCTATTCTAACGAGCGTCGATCCCACGTTTATTGGGACCGATTAAATTAATGCATAGCTATAATCCATTACATGCATATAATTATATGTATATATATATATATATATATATATATATATATATATGTATATATACTTATGTATTGTATCATACATAGTTGGACAAATGTAAAATCGAAAATATTCAAACAAATTGTTTACCATTGAGATTATTCGATAACGAAACACTTCTCATTGAGATAGACATAAATCAAGCTATAAAACATTTCCAAATAAATTAAACGAGAGAAGTGTAAAATATTTAAACGAATTTGAATGAAATGATATTATCGAAATGTCTACAATAACGGCGCCTTTAATGGATTAAGTTTGATACATCGGTTATTTTTCAAACGTTCGTTCTTTTTATGTTCCTATTACAATCGTACAATATAGAAAAGTAAAAGCAGCTTGACAAATAATGACACCTCTTCATTTTCCTGTCACTCAATGAAAAGGTATAAAGATGGTAACAATATTAATCTCTATTTCGACGACACTTGGAAATAAAGTAAAACGTATTATACGAGAGAAAACTAACTCATGTTCTATTTGTGTGTGTGTGTATGTGTGTGTGTATATACATACATACATACATACAATATACATACATACATACATATATATACATACATATATATTATATATATTATATATATTATATATATTAAATATATTATATATATATCATTGATGAACATTACGCACGGACAATTCTAAGGCACGAATGTCAATATTGATATCGCGCATATTTCGAACTACGGAATCTGAAATATTAAATTTCATTGAAATCCATGCAAGTAAAGAAAGGATAAACGAAAAGCACAATTAGCAAAACCGATACTGCTTTCGTTCGATAGACGACGAAAAGAGAGAGAAGGGAAATGCGCATGACATTACACTTGACTAAACTAATGTCTACTCGTCCATGTTGGCAATTTATTGAAAAAAACCATTTCCATTTTTGTTACGAAAAGTACAAATAAAAATAAGAGAGAGAGAAAGAGAAAGAGAAAGAGAGAAGGGGGGGGGTGGAGAGAAAAAAGAGATAGAAAGACCATCGGCGACCATTTTAATTTCCTTTTAATACTTCAACGCGAGAATTTTTCTCATCTTCGGTTGATCCATTGCCATTGTATATTGAATGTTATTGAACGAATTTCAAGATCGAAGTGGTTATGAAACATAAAATGATGATATTTTCTTATATTCCATCATATTACTTATGATTAGCGATTATTATTATTTCGATATGGATTAGTAATCAATTTCATGATGAAATATAATATAAATTTTTTTATTAAATGATAACAAGTAAAAATAAAATTAAAATAGTTATCAACGACGATGATTTCTTTGATGTGAAAAAAAGAACTCAATAATACTGATATCGATTATTTGATAGAATTTTCGAATCAGGTCATCGTAACAATGACGTAATGACCAACGATTTGTCATTCACGCTTTTTGGCTGCTGACTGCAACCGATAATTTCAACAAAGTCGGCACATCCTATTTCACGGTAAGAAAACTTACGTCCCAGTTCTCTAAGAAATTAAGAATAAATTCTTAGAAGCGTCAACAATAACGTTTTTACTAAGGAAAGTTGTAAATCGCTTCTTCGCGTTAGAACGAACGGCTAAGTTTCGCGACGAGTTTAGCGCGATTATTTATCGCGCTCAGAGAACGCGAAGAAAGAGAAAAGACAGACAGTGAGGAAGAAAGAAGAAAGGAAGGACGGAGAGAAGGAAGGAAGGAAGGATGGAGGAAAGGAAGGAAGGAAGGAAGGAAAGAAGAAAGGAAGAATGTCGATGGAGGAACAGTTTCATCGTACGTACAAGAGAAGAGAGAAACAGAACCGACCAAAAGGCCTTATAAACTTAGAAACCGTACATATATTTTAATGAGATATTCCTTGAATTTCCGGCCCTACATTTCTAACTTATATTCTACTTTCAATCTCTGTTACCAACTACGAGATTCTAGAAATGGAAGAACATAGACGCCTGTAAAATACGTTGTATTACGTGACCCACTTTCGTAAATTATTTCTGAAATAAGAGCAAATAAAGTAATAAACGTTCATTAAAATGTTACAGATTCTTTTTTTTTTTGTTTATTCAACGATAATACATCCTATCCTTAATTATGTTTTATTCTGAACGAATTAAAAAAAAAAAATCCAATCTTTCAGACCATTCAAAGATAAACAATTTTTTGTATTTTTTTACTCGTATATTCAATCGCCAATGAATTTTTACATTTGCCATTACTCGAAATTGCGATTAATACAAACAATAATGTGTGTGTGTGTGTGTATAAGATTGAGAGAAGAGAGAGAAAGAGAGAAGAAGAAGAGAAGGAGAAAGGAGACTATGTAAGTTGGAAGCGTAAATGTTTGCCTAGGAGCCCTGTGCCGTGCTGAGCGACCGCCCACCCGTCGAGAATTGTACCAGAGCGGAGTGAAGTGTTTGGAAGGGTGAATGTCTGAGAATATGATAACTAATACATAAGCTTGGCGTCATATGATCGGACCGGCCCGACTTTCAACTTCGTCTCGTTGCTATATTTTTTCTTACGTTCTAATCATATCCCTGGCAAATAACGAATCTAAACTCTGGACGTATTATATAAATAATTCGAAATAATCGATTTCATTAAAAGTAATATGTCGCGAGCAATATATCAATATGTTTGAACGAATAAAATTTGTCAATACGTATGAAGAAGATAAAAAAAAGAAAGAAAAAAGAAGAAAAAAAGAGATACAGAAAAATAAAATGGACGAGGAGCGGAAAACTCGACGAGTTTATCTCGATCGATCGAAAAGTATTGAAAGCTTTCTAAGAACCCTCTCTCTCTCTCTCTCTCTCTCTCTCTCTCTCTCTCTCTCTGTCTTTCTATCTCTTTCTCTTCCTTTCTCTCCCTTTCTCTCTTTCTATACTCAATAACTCATCGATCTCGCTCTATCTTATAAAATGTACCTACTTTTTTCCTGCGACGACAAAAACGAGGACGAGAAAGGAAAACGTCTTTTAATAATATCGACTACTCGGCAGGTGAATCGAGACCTTAGGGAATCGCTTCGAGTCGAGATGATGATCGATCGCGTCGAGTACCGTCCCGTGAAGAAGCGTCCTTTTAAATTGTCTTACTCTCTTCTTCTTCTTCTCTCTCTCTCTCTCTTTCTCTTTCTCTCCTTCGTTCTCTCTCTCTCTCTCTTTCTCTTTCTCTCCTTCTCTCTCTCTCTCTCTCTCTCTCTCTCTTTTTTTCTCTTTTTCTATTTCTCCCTCTCTAGTGAGGAAAAAACACGGAGAGAAAAATTCTTCAAGGTTAGAAGCGTTTAACGAGAAAAAGTTTTTTTTCACAAGATCACCGCGCGCAGGACATTCGTCCAGTTTTCTCTCTTAGTTCTCTTTTTCCTTATGGTACTAGTGTAAAAGTTTTCGTTATCAATTCAACGAAACAAGTATATAATTTTAGCAAGCAGCAGAAACTCACGCGGCTCGACGTTATACGAAAAGTTTCTTTTGCGGTGTGCTTTCTACTTGGTGAAAAGGAGAAGCAAAAGAACACGAAAGACGCAGCTGCTGCTCGGACGTTGCAGCCCCGACCAACAATAATTTCCATTTCCCTTGATTATTTGCGAACTGTTTACGACGTAACGCCAACCGCCGCATACAATAACGACGAACGAGTTTCCAACCAAGTAGTAACATACACACAGCCACAATAACAATGTTACTGTTGGGGTTCATCTATACACATATCTTTACGTAGCATGTTCAGCTATTTGTTCCAATTTAGATCGTAACGTTGTTTTCCCGAGAAACCCCCATATAAATTTCCCTTTTCCCGATACGCATCGTCTACCATCCACACGTCACATCTCTCTCTCTTTCATTCTCTCTCTCTCTCTCTCTCTCTCTCTCTCTCTCTCTCTCTTTATCTCTCTTTTATATTCGTGCAGGAAAAATTCAACGTGAATGTATTTGACGTGCGCCATGAAACTTCGAAGCCAACTCCGTCACACGAGCTTTGCCGTTGGACAGATTCGGTAGGTAGAATGACGATGAAATTTTCTCAGAGAAGACAATCACTATGTTTTACTTGACGTTTTCCGAGTCTGTTCGCTTGTCTATCATACAGGTATATAAATGTAAATTTTTTAAAACGTCATAAATTATTTCTTTATCGTATCTGAATAAAAGTAATAATTAACGATGTTCGGAATTTTCTCATACTCGTATAATCGAACTACTAGAACATCCTAAAGTTTATTCTGTATTACATTTTATCTTCGATGGCTGGAACGAAAACGTAATGTTAATGTCGCATACTCTAGTCAAGCTCGTTCACGAACATTAGCCAAAAGTTGTATTTCGTCTCGCGCTTTATCGCGAATTCAAGGAAGAAGTTTGATCGGCTCGGAAAATCACGACGGTGAAAATGAGCGGGCGATGTTAGAAACTCTCGAAGAATTCGATTGGAATTCTGTAATGATCGAAGGAAAACGACGATGCCGGCACGGACTTCGAGAGGTAATTAAGGCCGAGTTAAGGAAGAAATAGATGTCGGCTCGATTCGCTGAAATTCCTCCTACGTTAACGGGATGATTTTCTTTACTATTATGCGCGAGACAGCATGATAACTGCATACGACAATATCTATTTTTCAGATGAAAAGAAAAAAAAAAGAATTAGAGGAGTACATTCAATTAACATTTAACTATAATTAATAATTAATACTGAAAATGATAAAGCAATAGACGTTAAGAGAACATTCCGATCTTAGAGATTTATTATTAATGAGATTTATTAGAGATTTATTATTAAGACATTACAGGTTCATTCCGTCTGGGAACGTATATTCCTTAATTTAAAAAAAAAATTAATCTATATTTTACAATTAGTTCTTGAGATATTAGTCTCACCAATTTGTGAATGATATTTAGAAAAAAATTCATTTAATATTGCATTTAATATCTATTCCTGATGAAGAAACGTATGCTTCAATTTAAGAAAATAGATATGCAACAATTTTTCGAAGTGTCACTTAAAACTATAAATAATTATGGAAATTTTTAGTATTTAAAAATTTTCCTTTAACTGCACATTATTTACTCTTTCAAAGAAATGAAAAGTCTAAAAAAATATTTGATTTTTTTAAAATACTAGACTATTTATATATCAAAAAGAAATTCGTTTCATTCATTGTCTCCATTCCGAAATACTGTCGTCGATCGATATATCGCAAATTTATAATCTGAATTTCGTACTAGAATTAAAAAAAACAAAGAAAAAAAAAGAAAACAAAGTAAAAAGCAAAAATTTCTGGAAAGTATGAAAAGATATTTCTAATAGAATTAAAAACAAGGTACGTAGTACAGATGAAACCTTTATGCTTCGACGACGATAATTTATATCGAATTTAAAAAAGATTCTCAACAAGAATCGTCAAAGAGAATGAGAAAGAGGATAAGAATGAGAATGAGGAGAGGGGAAAAGAAAGAGGAGGAGACAACAAGGAGGATAATGCAAGTAAGCTGGGGTTGCTCGCGTCAGGATACATAGTTCAAGAGTTGCAACGAGATACGCCCTTTGAAAATTTCTCGCGTTTCTCCAAAGAGAGAAAACGTAGAAAAGAATCTCGCAAGCAATTGCGGCCATTCACGCGCTGTGTTCCCACGAGTGAACTCTTCCCTCTGTTTCAAGCGTGTCGTCGAATTTTCCAACCTTCAACATGATTTTCTATTCGAATGGACCGACCGAAGCGGAAGCTTACGAGGAGAACCGACGAATGTATATACCATATATATGTATGTATGTATGCATCTATGTACCTGACGAATACGTAAAATCTCTTCGATCGCGAGAGCAGAAATTTTCAAAGTATACCGATAGGTACACATTCGTGTATGGGTGCAATGTGTATACAGAGAAAGAAAGAATATATGTGATACGAAGAAAGTGAGAAAGAGACAAACGAGAGTGGGAGAGAGAGAGAGATAAAGAGAGAGAGAGAGAGAGAGAGAGAGAGAGAGAGAGAAACAAGAGAGGTAAAAAGGTACAAACACACATATGTATATATACATATACAGAGATAGTAGATAAAGAGCACACATATATACACGCGTTACATGTGCAAGTAAGCACACCAAATTCGAATTTCTCGACTTTTCCTCTAAATGTAACGTCCGCTATTTGCTATCCCACCTACTCCTTCATTTTCCACTAGCCATGGAAAAAATGTAAATACGTAGCCCAGCCGATGCGGTATCGTGAGTTTTTGTCTTCGTTGTAGATAGAAACGAATGGACCACTGTTTCTCCTTTTCGATTCCCGAACGAATAAAGTCCCTGAACGAGCTTTACTCTTTCACTCTTCTATAAATCGATGTCTTTTTTTTCTCTCTTACAAATATCCCAAGAGCAAATATTCGATTCTCTGCCAGAAACTGCCATTCGCAAATATTGAATATTAAGTAGAGAATCATTAACTCGTCTTTCAACGAAAACAAACATACACATGATGATATGTTTAAAGTAAACTGAAACATTGAAATCCTCGTTAATCTTGATATAATTATCTTTTATGTTTTATTTCTCTCTCTCTCTCTCTCTCTCTCTCTCTCTCTCTCTCTCTATTCTCTAAATCTCTTCGGAAAAGTTCGAATCGTTCAAATAGAAGACAAAAAAAGTTGGAACTTCGTCGAACGTAATTTTTGAAATATACATAGAATGGATTAATTGAAAGACGTTAATGACGGAGTAATGATCATCAGGAACGCCATAGGAATATCTCGACATGAATGCAACAGCTGCTGCTGCTATTGCAGCCGTGGTAACGAAAGAAGGTCGTCGACTTCGAAATGAACAGCTGCAGCTCGCAAAAATTAGCGAACATCGAAAAGAGAGAGATAGAGAGAGAGAAAGAAAGAGAAAGATAGAAGAGCGTTGATAAAATTCGTGAGCGAGTTCAGTACTATCAAGAGGGGAAAAGAGAAACGAAACGGTATGGGTGACGATCCGTGGACTCTGAACGGACTGTTTCGAGGGAAAACGAAATACGGCTGCATTTTTTCCCAAGCTGGTTTGGAGCATCGCCATCATCGTTGAGTTCTCGATAGTGTTAGTGGCTGTGCTACTGCTGCCAGTAACAACAGCGGCAGCAGCAGCAGCAGCGGCAGAGAGATCGTCCTGCCGGATGCCGAATGAATGTAGTGGATGGAGCACGCGCGAATTTGACACATTTCCGTCGCACGAAAAACGTGCCGCACGATGGTGCCTTACCGTCGGCATATTTTCCAGTTTTTCCATGGCCGTCCAAACCGAATACCAACACGCAGGCATGCGTTCTTTCTCTCTCTCTCCCTCTTTCATTCTCTCATTCTCTCTCTCTTTCACACCCATTGAAATTTTTCACTTCGTTATAATGGCTCGTTTTTTTGTTACTATTTTTGTTCTCTCTCTCTCTCTCTCTCTCTCTCTCTCTCTCTCTCTTTCAAGCGTACGGATGGCCGGACGCACGCGCTTTATCCTCTATTTCGATCCTATATATCTCTTTCCATCTCTCTCACTCTTTCGGTCCATCGTTTCGACCACAGACAAACAACGAGATAGAAAGAAGAGGCCAACAAGCGCTAGCCAATGCTCCTCCTACCAACCAATCTACCTACTATCTACCTACCTACTCTTTCTGTCTCTCTCTCCCTCTATCTCTATCTCTCTATCTCTATTTCTCTCTTTCCTGTTTTCACCGAATAAATTTCGTCGAAATTTTCCTACTGTTCGGTACGTTTATTAAGTAAATATATCACAAGTTGGCGCGCGCGTACGTGGGAAATTCTCTACAGGAAATGCGCTCTCGGATATTTTCCACGAGAGATACGCTTTGCGATTGAACCAACCGCCAAACCCCATCCTCATCGCTTTATCCTATTAATTAATTAAATCTCGTCTTCTTCCGCGAATGAACACAGAGAGAAAGAGAGAGAGAGAGAGAGAGAGAGAGAGAGTGAGAAAGAGAAAGATGCTGTTAAGTCGTCATCCTTTCGAAAGACTATCCCATCGTGCTTAAGGCGAGTGAAGACCTTGCCTCTGTATTGTTAGATTTTAAGGGTTTAATTATCGACATAATCGTGATAAGTGTGTAATTCTGCACGTTTAATTTTACATAACGCAGTTTTGTAACCTCAAGCGTTATTTTGATTGAGAAAGTAAAACCCAATAAATACAATAATTTTTGATAGTTTGTTTAATATCCTTAAAATATGATAGTAATTAATTAAAAATAAAGAAAAAAAAGAAGCAAGAAAGATAGTTAAAAAGCATTAAATAATCGGAATCGTTTTCGTTTGATGAAAAAAACATTGAAGAATATTTATCGAATATACGAATACGTACGACCGAACTGCCTTCTGGGCGAATAATCGCGTTTGTCGAACGAAACAAAGCGAGGCTAACAATTTTTATAGGAAACTTTTTCTTTTTTCACAACATATAACGGTGGTAGCCATTGTTAGTATGTGTACATACGTGAAAGGCAAATTCTGTGCAGCTTCCGATACGAGTAATATCCGTTTTCTCTCTCTTTCTCTTTCTTTCTCTCTCTCTCTCTCTCTTTCTCTCACTCTCTCTTGACTCGCGGTTGATTTCACGATGTTGATATTACATCTCGGTGTAACTCAGCCCTCCAAGCCTTCGCCGGAAGCCGTAGAGAGTATTCGAGCGAATTTCGAAAGTCGGAAGAGATCGCTCGATTTCCCTCGTACGTAGTTATCCATGTGTGTACATAAGTGGAAGAACGCGGGATGATACTTTCTGGCATGCACAGGCCGATCTAAAATTTTTTTCATCGGCATCGCTGTTTTCACATGGTAAAATATTTCTTGCTTGCTTTTCTCCATAACCTCATCTCGAAGAAAGAATAGAAAACGTGGAACGTTTTCGAGAACGTGGTTCGAAGAACGATCAACGTTGGTGGTTTTATAATTGTGATAGTAGTGGATCGAGAAAGAGAAGAGCTGAACTATGCGGGCAACAAAGAAATGCAAAAAATACAAAATGAAGAGAAAAGGAGCGTCGTCGTTCGCGGCTTTCCGCGGGGGAATATTTTTCGAAACGCTCGTTATCAGCGCCCTTTGCGAGAGAAGAGAAAAAACGAATAAAAAAAGCTAAAAGAGAGAGAGAGAGAGAGGTCGAGCGTCATCGACAAAGGGACACGACACGGGCAACGTCGATAGAAATTGCCTCATCACTGCCGATGCTTTGTACGGCTCGAAGAGATATAACGATAGAGAATGAAACAGAGAAAGGAAAAAAATAGAAAGAGAGAGAGAGGAGAAAGGGATAGCGGTGATGGAGATGCTCGAACGAGACAAAGAGAGATAGAGAAAGAGAAATAGTAGCTGAAACCGAAGGATTAAGCTATCGCACAATGAACCTTTAACCGCGAGCGGAGCGAACCACTTTCAGTGGCCGGACGAGCTTTTTGATTCGAATGTAAGAGCGATTTTCCGTGCGAGGAACTCGAATACGTAAAAGCCGAGCTGTGTCCGTACTGCTGTTGCTGGCCAGCCGATGGCATTCGCTTCTGGTAATCTGTCTGCTTGCTGGCTAAAGGTAGGAAAGAAGAAAGAGAAAGAGAGAGAGAGAAAAAGAGAGAGAGAGAGACAGAGAGGGAGAAAGAAAAAGAGATTGTGTGTGTGTATGTGTAAGAAAAAGAAAGAGAAGAACGTTTTGAGAGAAGAAAAATGTCGCTTGGGAACGTTCCACTAGAGAAAGAGAGAGAGAGAGAGAGAGAGAGAGAGAGAGAGAGAGAGAGAAAGAGAGAGAGAGAGAGAGACAAAGAAAAGGAACGACGACGACGACGACGATGATAAAAAGATAGAAAGAAAGAAGAAGATAGGTGTGTAAGATAATTGCTTTCGAAAAAGAGCCCGCTAATTTACCATTCACGTTCAGTCATTACGCGGCCTGAAAGAGCCAAGCTTTTTTCTAGATTGAGCTTTTTAATATGAATCCATACGCGTGCTGGTGCTTTTCGAATGCAATGAACCGAACTCTACCAATACTATTTTCCAAGAATCTAGTGGTAGTGCTTGCCGCAGGCACGAGTTTTTCGCTCGTTCCAACATTTTTTCCTTGTTTTTTCTCCTGCAAAAAGAAGAGAGAGAGAGGTAAAGAGAGAGAGAGAGAGAGAGAGAGAGAGAAGGAATCGATATTTATTATCGATCGGTCATGTTTCGTCAAAGCTTCACGAGAGTAGACATTCACACATAAGTAGATATGTATCTACATACTAATACTTTTATACACCTAATATACGCCTATACATACACGTTGAACATTAGTCGATCAAACGACACAAGCCAGTTCGCTCTTCTAAGCCGGTTTGATATCGCCTTCGTGATCCAGGCTAAGCTGCGACAAATCCGCCACGACCGATGACGCTTTCGAAGCCAGCGGGATGCCGCGCAAGCTCTCTTTCGACGACTCTCACTCTCGAGATAAGGAAAGTTTCCTCCTACCGAGATTATTTTTATACCTACTACCTAAGATAGATATCGTTGGAAAAGCGTGTGCCTAGGTCGTTCGTCTTATCTCGTCTATTTTCGGATAGATTCTCGTCACTTTTAACTTCTTATAAATCTTTTTTTTCTTATTTTATGAAATGCTAGAAAAAAAATATATATATACATATAATACGCAAAAGACTAAGTAAACAATTCTTGTGTAAAGTAAAATTATTTGTTCTTCTCTCTTTCTTTCTTTCTTTCTTTCTCTCTCTCTCTCTCTCTCTCTCTCTCTCTCTCTCTCTCTCTTTCTCTCTATTTCTTTGCTTGACTAAGTCGGTGCATACGGAAACATGTAATAATCTCTAACATCGTCTGGAACTGATTACAAAACTTTCTACGTTGCCTCGGGCAACCTTTTGTCCCTTGTTCGAGAAAAGGCATCAAAAGTAAGTGAGAAAGAGAGAGAGAAAGAGAGAAAGAAAGAGAGGGGGGAGAGAGAGGAAGGGAGAGAGAAATGGTGAATACAGTCGAAAGCAGCTCGGATGTTGAATTTCATGGTAATGCAAGAGACGACAACATTTTTTATCGAGATATCGTAAGCGAGCGTTCGCTCCATCAAACAACGAAATACGTATGTTTACGACACGGCGTAGCTCGTAAGAAGAGCAATTTACCGGTCGCATTTTATAAGATGTCGTATAACTTGCAAAACGTCCTCGTCGTCCATCTTATGCGTGTCATAAATGCGTTCCATCTCCCTCTTTCCGTTCATTCATAGTAGTTTTCCTTCTCCTGAAGTATCGTCGAGCTTATCAATATTTATACTACGTTTTGCATGTACTGGTTTAGGTATAAAAATCTTATGTAAACTTCGATTTTGAAGATAGATTTAAATTTTTAATAAAAAGTACAAGATTCGAACTAAAGTAAAATCAATCCGTACCGTATTTGTTATTATGAATTAAGCATGTATTTAAGGAATGTATATTAAGGAATGTTCGAATGAAATTCTTTTCAAACGTAAAGACAATAATGAGAGAAAAATTTGAGAGTTGGAATTATTCCTCACGGTTGTTTTCTCTCTCCCTCTCTCTCTCTCTCTCTCTCTCTCTCTCTATCTATCTCTTTCTATATATGAGATCGTTCAAGGAAACGAAGAGTGTGACTCTCGAAGTAACTCAAGTCTAGCTACGTTCTTTTAATCCGCTTATTCGTTTAACGTCGGTCACGATGTCTCTCTCGATGAAATTTTAAACGATGCTAGTAAAAAGAGCTCTCGAAAGAAAAGAAAGATAAAGAAATAAAGAGAAAGAGAGAGAGAGGAAGAGAGAGAGAGAGAGAGTAAATGCGATAGATGAGATTCAGCGACTCGCAAAATCTCGACTGTCGGAAAGAGTGCCTTGCCGTGAGGTAATCTTTCAGTTAACTCCTTGCGGAAAACGCGAGTTTTCCAAGAGAATAATAAAGAAGAAGAAGAAGAAGAAGAAGAAGAAGAAGACGAAGAAGTAGAAGAAGAAGAAGAAGAAGAAAAATATGAGGAAGAGGAAGTGGAACAAGGGGTACAAGGGTGATAGTGTAGAAAAAGCGAAAAAGAAAGTAAAAAGCAGTCTCGCTCGAGGAAACGCGGGAAACAAAGACGAAATTAAAGCGAGTCCCACTGTGATTTCATGCTCACAAAAATAATGGGCACGAGCAAACTAGAAATGCAAGTCCCATGACTGTCAAATCTACAGAAAGAAACAAAAAAAAAAAAATAAATAAAAATAGAAAAGAAGAAAATCCATCCTTCCTTCCTTTTCCATATTACAATGCTTCAAGTTTTCCTAAGAAAAGAAATTTGCTGTCCATTTAAATTTACATGATCAATGTTACGATTTCTTATTCGATAAATATGAACGTACGTCTCATACAGAATTATATCTATTATATCTGTCGACCTTCTCGATAGGTGGAAAATGTATTTTAAGGATACAAGATGTCCAATAAGAAAAAGGAGAACTCTATGGATCGATCAAGGAAGTTAACGAAAGTGCAAACGAGTGTAAAGTACACTGTTGGATGCATGAGTGGCATGCTATGTTAGAAAATGCAAGTGAATTTAAACAACAATGAAAAAAAAGAGTAAGTAAAATACAAAATAGAAGAGATTGGTTTAAAACAATTTTGCTCTTTAACGACGTAAAATAGAGAAGCTGATGAGGGGTGGCGGAAAACAGGGGTAAAATGAATAAATATGACATCACCGGGTCGCGAGCAATAACGATATACGTGGCTGGCACGAACGTTGCCGGTGGTTCCTCCTACTACCCTTCGCAAAACACGAAACGCCCCGTGGCGGAATGCCGCGTGTTGAAATACGTTGGAATATGAAACACATCGAAATAGAGAAGAGAGTGGGATAGAAAGAAGAGAAAAGAGAAGAGGATCTACTATTTTCGCTAAGTACGAAAAATACAGGTTATAATAGCACGTAGAGTCGATAAATTAGGTGGTTGATTCTGGCAAACGAAACTGAGGTTTCGAAGTAGATGGAGTCAATTATCGAAGAAGCCATAAGTCTCTTGAGATAGAACGTACTTATGGGTAGAACCTTCGAAAGCCGATATGGTGCTCCTCTTCGTTCTTCAGATGAAATAAACTTTCTCTCTCTCTCTCTCTCTCTAGCTCTCTTTAATCGTATCTTCTGAAATCTAATGCCTTCTAATTATTTTCATAATCTGATTGCAATTTACGTGTCCTTTAATCTTTCATATATAGATAACATGTTAATATAACGAATTTTTAATGATGTAAATATAAAAATACAGTAAATAATAATATAAAAAAAAAATGAACGATGATATTTTTCCTAGGAAGAAGGAAGTTTCTATTTCTTTATCGGAACTTCATATAACGTTCATGCTCAGTGAGAAAATTTGCATTCATATATATCGTTGGCGAACGAATTCGGAGTCATGTTTGGTCGCATTCATCCAGGCTGCTTGCCTACGGGAATTGAAACTCGTTCGCTGTTAGGCAGACAACTCTGCCTGCCCTGCGATTGACGCTAAAACGGTTGCGTTAGTCCAGGGGAAATATAGATACGCATTAGACAAACGTGTCGTTGGCCGATGGTCCGACGAAAATTCGTACTGCTTTGACGGACCGTTCTCGTTCGTTGATCGGTTTGCTTCTATCGACGTTACTGTTGGCTGCTACTACATTTCAAATTTCGCTTCGAGTATTCCTACATAGCTATATATATAGAAAGTGAAAGAGAGAGAGAGAGAGAAAGAGAGAGAGAGAGAGAGAAAGGGAGAGAAGAGAGAGTAAACGTACGTACGCACGTTCAAATTTGACAACGATTTAAATATAGGTTACCGTCAAACAAATACCCTACTCTTTCCTCTCCAACCACCCCTCCTCGTGTATTTTCACGTTTATGAAATTCTCATGAACACAATCGGTAGATACGATTGAAACTAATTTTTTTTAACTTAATTTATCATTTAAATAAAATGTTATTTATCATGGATGCATCATTTGTTATTTTCCAGTCGATAGTACATTTCACGATTGGTAGAGCAGAGCTATTCGAACGGATGTTCTATCTCGTTTATATATATTTCGATGTTTCTTTCCTACGAATTCCGCCATTGTTTTATTCAAATAAGACGAGGGTCCAAAAGGCGATCGCCCTTTTCGCGAGGTAATATCCTGGATCAAGCGAAAGAATAAAAAGAAGAAGAAAAAAAGAGGTCTATGGAAAAAGGGATAAAGTTATTGTCTCGTAGAAACGTGCTGTGCTTGCGCAAGTTTATAAAAGTACTCGGAGACGGAAGAAAATCGATGATGACGAGCCAAGGTTGCGACTTAAGAACACAACGAAAGAGCTTCGATTCGAAGAGTACTTCGAAGTCTCTTTTTCTTTCTCTGTCTCTGTCTCTCTCTCTCTCTCTTTTTCTTTTTTGTTGGTCATTGCTTTCGTAATTTGGTATGTAATTAAAATACTGTTTTCTTTGTACGTTCATCGATAAAATAAAAAGCTCAAAATTCAAATATACTCAATTATTTTTATGTTCTTTCCCAATAAAATGTTATTGAATTAAATTAAAAAGGAACAGTATATTTATACAAATTTTTTAAATCATTTTTATACAATTATATATCTCATAATTGTTTCATATCCTTTCGAAAAACTCTTTTTCCCGATTTCCCAGAATTTAAGAATACATTGTTAAGGAAGCTGTACAACGAGCATGAAGAGATGCAACGCTGTTAACCCGACAAATCAATTGTTGCTATGGCGACATCTATAACTAGATACATTTTATAACTGATGTTGTTACGTGTCAAACTTGGAAAAAGCTTTCCTGAAAAGCTTTCCATAATGATAAGATAAATATCGAATATTTAAAAAGATAATAAAAATAACTTGATTATGAGAGTTCAAACGTGATTTTAATTGACTATGCATAAATGTATTATAATTAGAGATGAACGAATCGGCTTAGCCAAAAATTCTGAGAAATAAAAAAAAAGGAAGAAAACAAGAAAAGGAAACCAACATGGGGGAATAATAAACCGAGAATACTTTACCATCCTGAGGGTTAAACCACTCTGTTAATTGCAAGTAAGGTCGCGTTGCTCGCTCGAAGAGGATGTTCTACGAATCAGAAAATCGTCGTCGTACGTGAACGTACAGTCATTTCGGTAATCGACTCGGTGTGTCTCTCTCTCTTTTCCTACACTTGTTTTTTTTTCTATTTTTTTCTCCCCCTTTTTTTCCTTCAACGCGCAAGCAAGCATTCGAAGGACCAGGGTATGCGTCGTCGAGGTCATAAAGGAAATGGAAGGTTAGACGCGTGAGTAAGGTCGAGTCGTAACAAAACCCTTTTTCCAGACTGATTCGCGTAATGCTCGCGTTTCTTTTCTCTCTCTCTCTCTCTCTCTCTCTCTCTCTTTCCCTCTTTCTCTTGTTCTCGATATACGTGTGTATATATATATATATATATATATATATATATATATATATGCATATATATATTTTAATCGATCGATTTCAAAGCTGAACTGGATTACAACATGGAAACGCTTCTTCCTTGATAAATTTGATTTATGTTGAACTAACTTAGGAATCGACGACTATTTTTTTTGTCTCTCTCTCTCTCTCTCTCTCTCTCTCTCTCTTTGTCGCGATTAACTCGATCGACAATTCTAAGCGGCTCAATTTATCTATTCCACCCAAACGGACGTCTCGTGAAAGCGGATAAATGTGAACCGGAAGCTTACTTTGGAAATTAACTGCGAAGGATAAAGCTAACTGACTTAACTGGTGAGAACGCTTAATCGCGTTTTCAAATGATATCTTGCTTTTAATATCTTCGTTTCTGAAAAACCTCGGCTTATAACTCTTTCTCTCTCTTTCTCTTTCTTTCTCTCTCTCTCTCTCTCTCTCTCTCTCTCTCTCTCTCTCTTTCTTTCTTTCTCCATTTCTCTTTCTATCTTTCTCTTTCTATTCATATTACAGTAGAGGAAGAAACAATAATGTCTCTTTAACTTGACACCAGGGAAAGCACGGAGAAGCACCTTCTTTCTCCACTTTTCCAGCGACATTTTATTTCCTTTACTCTCGAGACCCTCCTGAGAAGTCACTCCTTTCTTTGCATCCTATTTCGTTTCGCATTCGTATCCTTTAAAACCGAACTATCCTCTTTTATATGTACCTTCTTCATCCGACAGTTTTCTTTGTTTCATCTTGACAAAAAAAAAAAAGAAATAAAAGAAAAAAAGGAAAAGAAATAAAATCAATAATTCTAAAACTAACATTTTCCTCTAATAATTTTCGATGCATATAGACTATATTATAGTAGAAAGGTTTCGAGTTAAAATCGTGATATCAAATTTAATTTCACGACGGGTCGTCGGATCCGAAAGTTTTCGTGTGAACGATCATAATAATTTACGTACTTCCGAGAGTAGAAACACGTAAATGAGAATTACAGCATGGTCAGAACGTCGGATTTCGTGTTTGTATGTTCACACATCGATTTTCGAGAAGAACGAGATCGTGAGGATACCAAACATACATAAACACATACATACGTAGATATACCTACAATATACATAATAATGTTAAACGCGTGAACAATCGGACAGTATGCGCTTACATAACGTAGTATATTATTCGGATAATATCGAAAAGCTTACACGGTTGCGTTCGAGTTTATTGAGTAAATAGAGAATACAATAACAATAGCAACAACAATGAATACTATCGTTATGCGGTATGTTGGTGATCGGAAATATATATATATATATATATATATATATATATATATATATATATATATATATATAAAACAAGGTTTAATAAACGAAAAAAAAATTGATAAGCAAATCTCATAAAGAATTACGAAATTAGCGAGAATTTTAGTCATTTTTTTCGGAAATCTAATGCAAATTATATGCATCTTCTACATGAATCATAGTACACCGTATATAAGAAGTCATCAGTTCGACTTGTCGATATTTTTCATATAAAATATTTCGTAGTTCGAAATCCGTTTTTATCAGTTAAATCATAAGGATGAAGATATCGATTTCTCACATATAAAAACGAGAATAAGTTGGATTCTAGTATAGGGGCCAACTATTTTCGCATATTCTTGTTTTAGCGTTATCGAATATTCTATTCTATTTAATTCGCCTGGATAGGTGCCTAGAAAATCTTCTCTTTCTCTCTTGCTCTCACTCTCTCTTTCTCTCTTCCTCTTTCTCTCTCTCTCTTCTCTTTGGATTTTCACCGTTAACGGTTTACGGACCGCTCTGCCCTTAATTTCATGCAAATTTCACCCGTAACCGGCATGCTTTTACGGCTTTCTAAAATAGGAAGCGTGAAGTATTCATAAGAACGCATTCTCTCTCTTTCTTTCTAGTGTAGGGAGAGACTCGATTGCCACAGGATGCACACAGGGCTCTCTTCTCTTCTCCCGTTGTATACCTACAAAGCCTCATCTTTTTCCCTGCTTTAGCAGCATCTGGCACGGAACAGCGAACGCTTACGCAAACCCTTTCTCCAGTATATGCGCGTGTACGCACTCACACACTATGCGAAGGGGAATGTGATAATTTTAGAAAAAGATTTCCACGTCAAAAGCGTTAGGTAAACCGTTTAAAAGCAGCGCTTTTTCAGAAACAAAGGGGAGTAACGAAGGATATTTGGTGCATGACACGACGACGAGGGTACAGTTTGCCAGTGAGTCGAGAAGCTAATTCGAGCGGCGACCCTTAAAAAGATCGCCTTAATATTTTTTAGCGAAAGTACAAAGTGATGATGAAAGAAAAAGAGATTGAAGGAGAAGGGCATCAATTGAAAAAGTATCAAAGAAAAAGATAGAAAGTAGAAAAGAGGATCATACTTAAAATTGGTTCAATCTTTCTCAAACACGAACTTGAAAACTTGGATCTTAATAAAAGTAGGATTTTCATTTTCGAGATCGAATATAGAAATATCCCGAATAAATTTTTTATTTTCTTTTTTTTCTGCTTTTTCTTTCAACGACACTATAAACGTTATCATCTAAGCAAGAATATATAGTGGAAACAACGATAGTAGGATATAGGGGAAAGATTATGCTACGATATTACGAAGCCCTTTGAAACGAAGCGAGAAGAGAAGGATTATAAATATTTATCGTGCGAAAAAACCTAACGGGTTAACGCATATAAAATTCACCGAAGCTGACCGGCGTAACGTAGCGTTTTTATCTTGCAACTGAAGCAACCTCGTCGTCGTCATCTCTCTCTCTCTCTCTCTCTCTCTCTCTCTTCCCCTCTTTCTCTCTCTCTTTCACTCTCTCTCTCTCTCTCTCTCTCTCTCTCTCTCTCTCTCTTTCACTCTCTTTCTCTCTCTTTTTCTCTCTCTCTCTCTCTATCTTTTTCTCTCTTTCTATCTTTCTCTCTTCTCTACGCAAGCGCTGATAAACAAAGATGCGTTCGCGTGAACGAACAGAAAAACGTGCAGCAGCTACAGAATACGGTGTTTCAAACTGACTCGATTTGCAAAGTCGTAAACGATTAACGACTCTTCCCTGCAAACATACCACCAGCAAAAACACGTTTTTAGTTCGAACGAGAGAAAGAAAGAAAGAGAAAGAGAGAAAGAGAGAGAGAGACAGAGCGCGTAATGCCACTTCGTTGGTACAAATGATTGAATTTAGTCAGTACGAATGAGGAGAGATCGACGGGAACGCGAAAAACGCGATAGTAGCGTAGCTATCGTTTTAGTAACGCCAAATTCCACACAAAATACCATTGGAAACGTTCTACGTTCCTTTTACCTCCCCTCTTCTCTTTCTCCTCCTTCCTTTTCATATCTTTCCCTCCAGACCAACGAACACCAAATACTTTATCGTTTTCAAGAAAGAAGATACACATATTTTTCTACGATTTATCAAGAAGCTTAGAATCCGTCGAAAAGTTTTACGAATTCTTTAAGAAGCTTTTATTTTGTTTTGTTTTACATAGCCGTCGTAGACACAACGAGTCGATAATGAGTCCTTTCGGAAGTACATAGCAGAAAAGCCTATATAACATTGTCATATGATATATGGAAGCTTTATACGTGATAAACAAGCATGCAAAAGAGAGAGCAAAAGAGAGAGAGAGGAGGGGAAGAGGAAGGGTGGAAAGTATGTGGTAGGAGAAAAATAAGTGGAGAAAAGCAGTAGAGAGAAGCTAAACAGGGTAAGAGAGATTGTTGCAGTCGAAACTCACAAAACTTGGATATTACCGATATGGACGAGGTCGAGAATCGATTCTTTGAGGAGAGGCCGTTGCCCTTATCTATTCTCCTCTTTCCCTACCTCCGTTATCGTCGTTACTCTTCTCTCTTGATCCGTAAAGCATCGAGAAAGAGAAACAGAGAGCGAGAGAGATAGAGATAGATAGATAGAGAAAGAGAGAGAGAGAGAAGGATAGTAGGGCACCTCGAGCAACCGATGAATTCGCAGATTATGCTAATATCTTCGGGAGATGCCAGGGATTATCAAACTTGACACGAGTCTCTACGTACTGTTACTACTCCGCAGAACCCTGTTCGTTGCAACACCGATAATGCAACGAACAGGAAATCGGGACAAGTGTCCTTATATGCATGTACGAGGCTATAGCGAGCAGTAGCAGTAACAGAGCAGTTGGAACGGTGAGAATGCTCAGGGATCGAAGCTGCGTAGTTGCTAGTTTCGACGTCGGCCTGCTTCGAATAATAATTATTATTCGTACTCGATTCGCCGAACAATATCTGTGCACAAACGCCACACACTCATGATGATAATCGGGATTATACGCATCGAAAGGATATTCCTTCTCTTTCTTTTTCTTTTTTCCTCCATCTCTCTCTTTATGTTTTTCTTTTTATCTTTCTAATATTATATAAGTACACACGTTATTTCAATAACTTTTTTGAGATATATAACTAAAAACGAAATGATCTTTTCTCGAAGGACATATCATAGGTATATGTATATGTATGTGTGTATATATATACACATACATACATACATATATATATATATATATATATGTATGTATGTATGTGTATATATATACATATATATATATATATATATATATATATATATATATAAGACGCTGCTCTAGAAACGAGGTTATAAAGTTATTTCGAAAGGGTTCTGCATATCCATGTAAATGTCAAGAAATAAATGCATAAGGTAAGAATTGAATCGTTTAAAAATGTAATATCGACAAAAATACACCGGACAAGAGAAACGTTTTCTTTTGTATTTTTATATACTTTTCTTTAGAAGATAAGTAAGAAACAAAAAGGGAAGAAAAAGAAAAGAGAAAAGAGATGATAATTTTCATCGAATTGAGTAATCATATAGAAAAATGCCAAGAAAAATGAATAAATAGTAATATCATCTCAAGCTCTAATCCTTTCGATCTTCGATAATTTCGTGTCCCAATTCGAACGGCCATGACCCTCTTACAATTCTAATCTACTCCCGCATACATCCACAGATACATTTATACATACATCCATTAATTCTCGAACACGATCGATCCCTTTATCAACAACGACCAGGAATGTCTCGAACCAAGCAAGCGATATCGTTGATCCTAAAGTAAGATGGCATATCACATATATTACACAGTACAAATGTACATATATCTCTACGTATATAGATACGAAATATGAGTAGTAGCCATAAACGCATGAGTTATAGAGTCACCGACTATGAGAGGAGCATATGTAAAACGACAAAGTGGAAAGGAAAGGTAGCGAATGCTTTCACGGTGAAGAAGAGGAGACGAAGGGTGAAGAAACGAGGGATTAGGAGAGGGAAAGGGAAAAGGGGCCGAGGAACGGACACCTCTGATCGATAGTCGTCACGTCGTCGAGTAACACGGCAGAGTAGCTTGTAGACGACGCAGCGTTTTGTGAAAACGTTCATCTTTCTCTCTACCAGGATAACATGCTTTCATTGAACTCGAACCACGATAACTCTCGGCAAAAGAAAGCGAGGGGTATACTTGGGGCACAAGGGATAAGAGAGATAAGTACACGTATGTATTCCACTGGTGTCTGAATTCGGTCAGGTTACGAAGCCTACAACTTGCTCGTCGTCGTTGTCGTTGTGCCGATGACAGGACGATACGTCAAGGCATTGTCCCTTTTCGTA
>NC_060957.1:6492661-6597661 GCF_910589235.1 Vespa crabro
ATTTTTTTCTCAAGGTAATTTTTTTCAGAGTTATGAGATGTATAGAGATGTTTTTTTGATACATAATTAGATTTCTTTTTTATTGCATTGTATAGCTAATCAAAAAATACATTCAGAGATGTATGATAATGTGACCTTGATCTTCGAAAATTAAAATTTCACATAAAACTGTCAAAGCTTGCGATCTCGATGGACGTCAGTTACGTAAAACTTTAATTTTCAAGAATCAAGGTCATGTTATTCTTCATATCTGAATGTATTTTTTAATCAGCTACATGATATAATAAAAAAGAAATCTAGTTATGTGTCAAAAAAACACCGATGATCTTGATAATTCCGTAAAAAATGATCTCGAGAAAAAAATATTCTTGCCAGATATTGGTACTTTGATATCATGCCCATTATGTAATACATAATTTGTTGCATCATAATAAGCTGAAGAGATATTTAGGTGGCCTTACTTAAAAGACTATATATATATAATATAAAAGGACTATATATATATATATATATATATATATATATATATATATAAAAAGACTATATATATATAAATATATATATATATATATATAAAAGGACTATATATATATATATATATATATATATATATATATAAAAGGACTATATATATATATAAATATATATATATATATATATATATATATATAAATTATTTCTTGTCAAACAAACGATAGCAATATATTTCTATAACACAATAGCAAAGTATAAACTTAAAACAGAACATCTTTCTCATTTATTTTGAATAAGAAGAAGCATCTTACTTTTGGAGTCCGTTTTGATAGATCGTCGTCGTCGTTGTCGTTGGCTTTAGACCGACATCGAAGCGATCGACTTTGGCTTTGGCCTTTGCCCGAGCAAAGTGTACCAAAAGAGACGATCATATCTGTCTATATTCATGAGCAATACCACCACCGTGCTCTCGTATCAGGGAGGAAGATGCAAATGTACCGCCTTTCCGACCTACGAAGCGGCTACAATTTTCACGGAACTCAAGGGAGCCCATACGTTTTCCTTCGCATACTCATATATACATATTACAGAAGAGAACGTAAAGAACGATTCCAGTGGCACCGTGGACTTTCTTCTCTTTACCGTGCGTGGAATATACCATCGAACGAGTTTCTTTAGCTCCTATAACCAATACTATTTTCTTTTCGCAGCATTACGATATTTTTCGATATTATATAAATATACGTTTCTATACGATTCTTTTTCGTTTTTATATCAAAATATAAATATATATTAAATGTATGTATATATATATATATATATATATATATATATATGCTTACTATACTTACTATACTTACATATACGTCACGCAGGAAAGAATCTGTTTACCGTTTGCGTCACTCAAATACTTTTCTTTCGTACGAGATAGAAAAATTGGAGGAGAAGTATTCGGTGTCGGAACGTGTCGTCTAAAAGTCTACATGGGTTAGAGAATGAAAGAGAGAGAGGAAGAAACAACGTTTCATCTGTAGTACGAGAATGAGAAAGAGAAAGAAAGAGAGAGAGAGAGAGATAGAATAAGAGAGAGAGAGAGAGAGAGAGAGAGAAAGAGAGATAGAGAAAACTGGAAACTAGTATTGGAGTAATCTCCTGTTCAGGAAATTTATTCGCCATCTCGGCAGCTTCCGCCTAAATCGCTCTTTCCAACTCCCTGTGTTCGGGCTTCGCCGTTTTGCTAGGATTAATATCTACGTTCTACGCTACGGCTTCGTGAAATTTGCCGTGAGATAAGGGCTCGATCGTACATACCTGGCATCCCTGTGGCGTGGCCGCGTTACGCGAGGCTTACGCCTCAAAGCGTAATTACTCTAGGGCGGACGCGATGACGGTACTACGCTATACTCTATTCTCTTCCTCCCTCTCTCTCTTTCCCTCTTCCTCTCTCCCTCTCTCTCTCTCTCTCTCTCTCTCTCTCCTGCGATCGACGAATTCGAAGCTTTTCAAGGGAGATCTATAACGACGACGACGACGACGACGACGACGACGACGACGAAGATGACGAACACGAGAACGATCGAATTCAATTAGACGTAAGCTTCGCACAAAGATGAGAAACATCATGCTTTGCGAACGATAGTGAATCTTATAATTAATAATTTCTCGCGTAGCAAGAAAATTGCAAATTCTTTTTCTAAATAATTTTTCATTCAAAAATATATAATTTGTTTCTCTACGTGAAAGACACTTATAAAATACCAATCAAGTTTATCGAAGTGCCACGTAGCATTTAGTTCTATAAAAGCTATAAAAGAAGACATGATAAATACTTTATCGCTTTCATTTTAAACTTCATGATTCTACGGACTTTAGAAAAATATTGAACTCGTGATCCGAGAAAGAGATATAGATACATAGATAAATAGATCTCATGAGTTCTCGCATTAAAAAGAAAGCTCGATAACCGTGCAAGCGAGATAAGGTGAGATTTTCTATTTACGTGAAGGCCGGTAGAAAAAAGAGGCTTTTATAAAAAATGAAGAAAGAGCAGAGTTAGGCGTAAAAGATGTTCTCATGCTAACCGTACTATTTCATTTTTATAACTTTGCGAGTGCTCTTCTTTTTTGAGACTTCAATCAAAGCTCTCTCTCTCTCTCTCTTTCTTTTACTCTTTCACACATTAACTGCTCTCTCTTTCTCTCTCTCTCTCTCTCTCTTTCATACACGATTCAAAGAGACGTTAGCCACTCTTCGTGGTGCGTCGTTTCGCTCGGTGTATTACGTTTACCCTCGAAAACCTATAGAATCTCATCGTCGGAGGATAATGTCGCTACGACCAATTGAACCGTCGAGAGAGCTTTAGGGTTACTCTTCACAAGCATCGACCTCCTAGAAACACGAGAGTAAGAGAAGGAGAGAGGGAGACATGGAGAGGGAGAAAAAAAATGCCCGACAAAAGCACCTCTCCTCATCTTTCTCTCTCTCTTTCTTTCTCTCTCTTGACCTTGTCTTTGCTTTCTCGGCTCTATTACAACCACCTTTGACTCTTATGCGTGTGCCTTGTGAACTCGATCAGAACGAGGACTAATTTTTTCTCTCTCCCTAATTAGACGATCATTTTTATACTGAAGTATTTTTCTAATTAATAGGTTAATCATTCATCACAACGATTTATTCCAATCTAAAGTAACCCTTAAATCTGTATTATATTATATATATAATATATATAATATATATATAATATATATAATATATATAATATATATAATATATATAATATATATATATTCAAATAATATATACTTATGTATTTCTATTTGAAAGATGGTCTCGAATGATTATCATCGATTTCAAAATACTCTAGAAAAGTTTGAAATATGAAAGGTAGATAGGTATCATACTCGTACAAAAAGTTCGATATGTCCGGAGGTTAAGAGTCGAAAATGAAATAAGCGGGAAATCCGATATTGATGTTCTTCGATTTAACGCATTCCAACGTAGATTTCTTCCGGGTGGTTAAATAATCCGCGAATATATTGTAAGATATGCGCACGTTAAGAAGGGTGAAAGAGAGGGATGAAGAAAGGCAGTACATGGAAGTACGCTATACGAAAAATTCTTCCGACAATATCGAAGGGATATACGCTCGGGCGTATATTCAAATCGCTTCGGTGAACCATAAACACAAGGGAATTCGTTTCAATGCATGCGGCTTCTTTTCTTTCTTTTTTTCTTTTTTTCTTTCTTATCTTTTTTCTTTTTCTCCCCACTAGGGAAAGCATCAATTTTTCTTCTTTCTCAACGAGAAACGTTCGAGAGAACGTCTTACGTGAGCACGTGGATGGTACATAAGATAGCCCAATAATGTGGTATAGTCGAGCCATAAAGGCGGATATGAGGACTGCATAACGCGAATTTTTCTTATTGGATAAGAACCTTAACGTTGAAAGCTTCGCGAAGAAAATCGTGCCGTATTGAATCTATAAAAGGAACACTTCGTTCTATTATTTTATTTCTATTATTTTATACGTTCTATTATTTTATTTTATTTATTTATTACTTATATATGGTGTTAGGTGATGAAATTTTTATTTAATTATTATAACTATCGATACTTTATCGAAAAGCTGAATCCCTCATGAAGTACAAATTTGAATGTACATTAATAATCTATTTGCGCTATCGAGAAGGACTCATCGTACCTATTAACGTACCTCGTTTTCAAGGATTCTCATGAGACAGAAGAGGATTTCTAGGAGTAACTCATTAATAATTACGAGAAGGTACGAGCACCGACGTTAGAAATTCGCAACGAAGGGGAAACGACGACGTTCCACGTGGACGCAGTCCAAGTTCCAAGTTCGTAGTTTCGAAGCACGCATTCGGTATGCTCTCGCGCCTTCTCCTGGTACATTAAAGATCCCTCGTTAACGTTATATACCGGAGACCCGTTTCAGAGCCACGTGTTCTAACAAGATAAAGATCATTAACTTCGAGCTTACTGAAATAACTCAGAATTTTCATAATTTTTTGGAATAACGTTAACAATTTTTATTCAAAATCTAATATATCATAATTTTCAGTTGTCTATAGACATAATATTAATTATTATTAAAATAATACATGACTTCGATGAAAATAATAGATATAGACATAATAGACATAAATTGATTTGCATTTTATAAGACAATGTCTTATCTCGAAAGATAAAAAAATAATCTTATCTGTAGAGATGACGAGAAAAAGATTAATCGAACTAACGATAAATAAATATAGTAAGTAGGGTGATCATAAGAATAATCGTGCGTGAGATTTAAACCTTCTGGATTTTCTCTGAGCTCGACGATTTAAGCTCGACATTAAGCTTGTGATGATGTACAGGAAGAGGGTAACCAGTTGGACTGAAGAACGATCGAGAGGGGTGAATAACGCAAGAGAGAGAGAGAGAGAGAGAGAGAGAGAGAGAGAGAGAGAGTCGGCGGTAAAGAGAATGAGAAAGAGAAAAGGATAGAAAGGGTGAGGGAAAACCGGTAGGGAAATGGGCTTGACTGTTACACACATATATTCCCTAGAGCTCGAAACTGATAGCGGACAGATACTGGGCATTCGTGGCGTACGGTTAGAATTAATTGCCAATGTTTGCTTCGACTGGTGGATATTGGGACAAATGTTCGTAAGGGAGTACGGCTCACAGCTCGCATATCACGACAACCGTACCGATTGTGATGAAGTCGAACTGAAAGGATACGGTAATACTTACGTCTGTCGTATTGATGACCAACTACAAGTAATATGATGTTAATGATAGATTATTGTGATCAAACTGGTATATTGATTGAAAAGATAGTTAAATTATTCTCAAGCTATTTTGATCTTTTTTGTTATGTGCTCATATATACTTAAATTCTATATATATAATATATATAATACTATATATATAGTATTACTCAATTTCTTACTTAAAGAGACTAAGATGACTATTTTCAGATTTCTCTTCTTTTTCTTCGTACTTTTCTATCTAACACAAGATATACTATTTCACGTAAGAAAGAGAGCCTAGCACTGGATATCCAGGAAGCTCGTGCTAAGTGGCTCACTCGGTAAACCGAAGGACGTCGACGTCGTTGTCTTCGTCGGTGGAAAGTGGCCAGAAAGAATGAAAAAGAGATAGAGTCTCTTGAAAAGCATTATCGTTTAAAAGTCAGCGTCTGGCTCAGCTTTTTACAGTAGGACGGGAATAGCGTGACATTCGAAATAAGTACCGATCCAGTAGAGAATGTCCTCTTTCCTCTCCACCCTCCCCTTCCTCGTCCTCCTTCTTTTCTTGGTCCAAGGTACGACCAATTTGAAAGTTAACGATGTTACCAGCCACGCTTGGATTATGTTAATGCGATATTTCGGTAGATGCCACCTACGAACACGAAAGGCTGAGCTCGACGACTACGACGACGACGTTTAAGATCGAGACATACTGCGAGCTATAGACCTCGAAAACGATTATTACCCAAGGTTATAAAACGTAACTACTTCCTTCCGTGGCGCGGTAAAGTGCGACATTTCTGTACTCGTCCAACTGTAGAGCCACACCAAGAGGGATAATGGTAAGTGAATGAAGTCCACACCCAAGTACCACCTCGTGGCAGACGTACTTTTAAATAAGAAAGACTTTCCCCTTTTTTCTCTCTACCAGAAGCAACGTGATTCTTTCTTCGTTACGTCGTACTCGTTGTAATTTTCTCTTTTGTATTATACCAGTGTTGGCACTGTAATTTTCTTAAACCAGGATCGTTAAAGAAAATTGCTTCAAAAATTAAAGGATGATAAACGTGAGAGATAATACAAAAATTATTATGAAAGTAGGCTGAATCCATGCAAATTTCATTTATCATAATGTAAAATTATTTAGAACTATGTATATATAAAGTCCCAAAATTCATTCAAGATTTAAATTTTGTACCATTTGTACGGTAAAATGTTGCCAACAAAAAGAAAACAGCGCGAAAAATGGACCGCTACAAAAAAACAATGCATTTTCATTGTTGAGCAATATTTTAAAAATAATGAAGGTTTGGCAGCTACAGTTTGCAATTTTCGTACAAAATATGGTCGGAATAATAATTTAACTTCATCAACTGTGAAGAGATTAATTAAAAAATTTAGGGAGACTGGATCAATTAGTGATCTTAAACACTCTAGCCGTCCTTCAACACAAAATATCGAAGCAGTTCGTAAGAGTGTTGTTGAGAGTCCAGGGACATCAATTCGGCACCGTTTTGGTGATTATAATTGGTCGCCCAGATCATCTGACTTAACGCCGTTAGATTTTTTTCTTTTGAATTTTTTGATATCTAAGGTTTATGCTAACAAGCCCACCCACGCTTTGAAGGAGGAAATAGAGCGCTGTATCAACGAAATTCAGCCACATTTATGCAAAACAGTCATGGAAAATTTCAACAAAAAAGTGCGTATATGCCCAGCAAAGTCGTGGAGGCTATTTACCCAATATAAATTGACCATTTTTAATTATAAACCTGTATTTTCTATCAAAATTACTTCTTGCGTGAACTTTGGGACACCCTTTATATATGTATATATATATACACAGGTACATAGGTATATATGTATAACTTAGAATATTTTTTATAATCAATACGTGTTAGAAAATTAGAAAAGAATTAAAAAAATATAACAAAAAGTTTATCGAGTATCATTTGATTTTTGCTTTTTTTTCTCCTTTTTTTTCTGTCGAAAGTTGTATCTGATGAGTGTAGAACTTTTCGTTGGGGCGGAACGCGGGTTATCCGGAAGACGAGATTCTTTCGGAAATTCCACGAAGAGGAGAAAGCGTACGCCACGTGAACCTTTCATTTTCCATTAGATACTGCTTTCGACGAGCTGCGAAATCCGATCGACGCGGCCGTCCAATAACGTGATCCTGATTTTTCGAAAGAAAGACAGCCGCCACCAGCGAGAGGACGAAAAGAATCTCTCCTTCCTCGATCCAAAGTATCTCCTGTTATATATATATACCTATATATACTTACATATATATATATATACATCTACCTACCGAAGGACTTTCCTAAAAGCGTGCGATGTTTTAAGTCGATTTTGTTGAGGACGGATATCGTGTTACGGTAAAGAACTTCTACTTATTTCACGAACACGAACAATCGATAAAAATCCGATAAGAAATGTACTTTGCAAAATATAAAAATAAAATTAAAAAATTCGAAACTATTGTGTTACAATAATTGTTAATTTACCTTATCAGTTGAAAAAACAGGTTGGTATAAATGAGTAAAAGGTACAAAGTTTTGTCGAAATAAAAGATATTTCTAAAGAAACTCGGTTAACAGGTCCAACGAAGGAAATAGAGAGAAAAATAAAGAAACAAAGGGAAACAGACATACGAGTTCAACAAACGCCAAAAGCTAATTTGAATGATTACTGTAGTCTTTAACGTAGTTTTCTTGTCTTCTATCAAAATAGTCTACTTCTTTCGTCCTTCTGCTCACAATTTTTTTCTGATATTTCTTTAATTTGGGGTCAGAAACTTCGTAGCATGATACTAAAGAGAGAACTTCGTAGAATAATACTAAAGAAATTTGTTGAAAATATCAAGATATCAAATATAATAAGAGTATAATAACTAATTCTTTTTTACTTTCCATGAGACACGAACGAATTTATTCAAAAGCAATTCTTTTTAAGAAAGTATAAATGAATGAATGTTCCACACAAGACAATTACCAGAATAAAATGAAACATCGAAAATGTAGTAGTCGACATTGTAACGAAGCAGATGTTATGTACATATAAAAGGTTTCTCCATTTGTATCGAATCCGTTATGGGATATATATATCTATACCTGGAGATATTGAACAGAACTGATTGTAAAGTATCCTCGGAAATCGCGATGAAAGCGAATCGAGACTATCTTTCTTGCTTCGGACGAAGTCCTATTCAGAAAGAGAGAAAGAAAGAAGAAAAAGAAAAAGAGGAAGAGAGAGAAAGAGTGAGAGAAATGAAGAGAGAGAGAGAGAGAGAGAGAGAGAGAGAGAAGGGAATAAAAATGCATCCTCGACAGGAAAGAACCAACGAAGAAGCCAGCTTTAAACTGCGAACAGCGATCTCACGAGGAATGAAAGATGCATTGAATGTACTTCCACAAAAGAGACAAATATTTAACGATATCTTATCGTTTCTTACCATGTATATAAAAGCGAAATTGAACGAAAAGAAAAAGGAGAATAAGTATATGACATTTCGACAATATCGTTGATAGACTCGATAACTGCATATTCCGACTTGAAATATTTTTGAGATAACATGAGAAATCTGATCGAAAAACTATAGAGAACGTTTTGATCGTAGTTCAATTTTTAAGATTACTTAATTCGTCGAATTTCAATGACATGAAAAGAAAAAAAAAGGATTTCAAACGTATATTTCGAATAGTGAATTGATACCGAAAAAGAAAATTGCCATCGTTTTGGCTACAATTTCACAAACTATAGTTTCATAGTTATTGGGTGGAAAAATGGAAGTAAAAATTTCTAATTAGCGGCCAACTCCGGTTGTTAAGCTCAGCGCGTTGTTTCGACCGTTCCGGTAACAGATCTTGCCTTCTCGAATCGGACAACGGCTCGACGTTTAACCTACATTTCCGGGGAAATGCGTGTTAGCTCGTGTCTGGGAATAATTAGACTCTTGCCAAGCTGCTGGCAACGTCGTTCCGAGCTGACTCGCTCTTTTTATTGCACATTGCAAACTGTACAGTCATCTGTTCCCATCAAAATATTACATTCCAGCGTATAGTTTAACCGCAAAGTAGAAATTTAATAAAAGCGTTAAGATGTAAATATCGATTTAAAGTCTATGAGATCGACAAAATATATGCATATGCATGTAATATTCTTCGTTTCTATCGTTAATATTAAACTATATGTGATGAATATATATACATATATATGTCACGATCATTTTGATGGAAAAAAAAATCGTACCACAAAGCGTGCTTCTTTCAGCGTAAATTATTCCTTCCATAGTAAATTTTCTCCCTTTTCTTTCTTCATCTCACTCTCTCTCTCTCTCTCTCTCCCTCCCTCTCTTTCTATCTATCTCTCCCTCTCTCTCTCTCTTTCACATTCTCTTCTTTTTCTCTTTTTATAATCGCTCGTGAGTATCACGGCTGAAAATCTGAGATGGTAGGCGGAGTCGCTATAAAAAATCTTTAACCTGTCCTATAAGGGAGTTTGCATCGTTTAATTTCCACTCGGCTTACTTCCACCCTCATCGTGCTCGCTCTTCTCCTAACCTACGGGGTATTCCCTTTAGTATTATCCCACAGACTGACCAACTCACGTTCTCTTCTCACCCTTAAAGAGAAGCAGGGCGCCAAAGAGAGAGAGATAGAGAGACAGAGAAAGAGAGAGAGAAGAGAGACGAGGAGAGAAATTGTCTGTGATCGAAGCGTGGATAAAACGTTGATCGTCAAGCACGGTACGATGCAAAAGAATATAACCGCTTCTGTTGCTACAACTCGACTTTTTTCTTCTTTATATTTTATCATTTTTCTCTTCAAATTTAAAAATACGAATTTCTTCGATGTTTGATACATAGAAACTATGAACTAAAATGAAAATGAGCTTTCTTTATCAAGCTCATTTTCGTTATCTCGTTAATTAACGTATCGATGAATAATAATATTCTTTTATAGAGTTTGATGTAGAAGAAAAATATAAAAGAAATACAGAAAGTAATGTTTTATAAATTATCCATAAGAAATTTAGGATTTTCATGCAAAATAGAAAAGAAGAAAAAGAAAAAAAAATATGCTACCATCGCTACACAGAGGAGCCGACAAACTTGGAGTCTCTGCAAAACCACAGAACTAATTCTAGCCGCACGCGTACTGGTTACCCCGCTAAATGTCTCAGTAACTCAGCTTGAGGTAACACTGAACATGTCCGAAACAGTTTCCGAAACAGAGACGTAGTTTAGAATGTCTCATGGCGTAAGATAAACACGTGTGCGTAATGTACGTGTATATACGATGTATATAACTACTATGTTTAAAAAAAAAAAAAAAGAAAAAGAAATAAATAAAAGATAGAAAATTATTTTACGTTTTCAATAATAATTTAAAATTCGATAATTTTCACGAAATTACATTTATATATTCATTTCTCATTTTCCAGGACATCGTTTTCAAGCCGATTACAACTTTGCTTTGAACAGATTTACCATGATAGAGATCGAACGTGGAACATGTAGTCTCGTTATCATCGCTAAAATGTATCTGTCAATATTTGTTCTATCTGAATATTCCATTTATGACTATTACTAGTCCTATTACTAATACCATGAGAACGACCTAATAGTGTATTATTACAATTTGGTGCATCGAAATATGGATCGATAGAATGAAATGTACGGTAATATCGTAGCACTTCGTATCCGTGCGTGACCATCAAATTATGTGAAATCATAAAATGCATCCGTGAATCGCAATCCTTCTCTTCCTCCAACAATCGAACATTATTGATCTAATTTATATTCAGGAAAAAAAGAAAAGAGAGAGGACTGAGAAGAGAATAGAAAAAGGAAATGAGAACCAGAGCTCTATAAATCAATTACGCGATTTTAATTAGAACCGCACGGATTTATGTGAGTAACGGTAGAAGAGGAGTCTTTTAATATTCCACCTTCATTATACCGTAATATTCGTCGTTCGTTAGGTAAAACCGGACAATGTAGCACGACGTTTCCGTGCTTAACAGAGGCGACTTGGTGCTGCTTCTCTCTCTATGGTAAAATGGCACGCGTCTCATTGCTCGCAGCTCGGAACTTGCTGCTGACAGGTCACTTAGAAACATACCTTTCCAAGAGCATTTACATACTTACAAAAGCTCTCGAGTTATCACCATAATAGGTTTGAAAATGATGCCGATATATAATACCTATCGAATGGCCCTGACCGTAACCTGAAACTTCAAATCGACTCGTTAATCGAATGATTTAATGAACAATTTGGATTAATACGTTGAATGATGTATAAATTATTAATGTCTAACGTTCAATTTCAAAATAAAAGAAAGAGAAAAAGTGTCGTAAAAAATATTCTAAAAAATTTCGAATGACGTACGATATAAGAGTTTTTAAAGGATTAAAAGGCTAAAAGTATACTTCCTAACAAAAGTAAAATCCAATAGGAAAAGTACGACAATGAATGTTTCTATATTTGTTATCTACAAAAAAGTTATATTAAATAAATATCTTATTCTATTTATTTTGCAAGATCTTTAGGTTTCTCTCAGATTCTTCTTCCAACATACGTCAAATCTCGATTCTATGTTTCGAACGACTCGAAAAGTTTCTTCTTTCCTTCCGCGCGTAATTTTTCACCGACATCTTTTATGTCAGACGTAAGGCAGCAGCAGCCAACAACGACGGTTGGTAGCGGCACACCCATAACGATATCGCGGTCACCTTTTTTGTCGGAGAAATTTATGGCGCGGTAATAGAGGGCAAATTAGAACCACATGACTGGCTCCACCATCAATCTCTTCTACGCCTCCCACGGCCGATGGGGCTTCCTCTCCTTTTTCATTTTCCTCTCTCTCTCTCTCTCTCTTTCCCTCTCTCTTTCTCTCTAAATTTCTCTCTACCTACGAATAAACTAAACTCGTCTCGTGCTGAAATCGTTCTGAATTCTTCTAGAAAATTTTTTTTTCATTCATACATACATACTATCAAATCGAATACTACACTATATTATAAATTTAATTTCAAATATTTCACTTTAATTCGATTGTAATGAAAATTTCAATGATTACGAAGGACTTCTGAAATAAAATTGAATGAATTGTTTTCATTTTCATTGTTCTCTTTCCTACTTTGTTTATCAAAGAAAAGTATTAACGATAAAAACCATGCGTACGATTGTGAAAACGGAACGGTCTTAAACACATTCGAGATTCTACGAGTTCAGAAGCTTTTTTAAGGAGTATATGAATTCAAAGAAAAGTACTGAAGTAGTCGGTGCATTTCGTAAAGACTGCCGACGCTAATTAGTAAGATCGTTGCTAAGCCTTGTTTCTTCACTTTCTTTCTCTCTCAGAATACCTTGATCCTTTAATAATTTTCAGACCAAGGCAAATATATATATATATATATATATATATATATATATATATATATAATACCTATATATAGATATATCTAATTTATTCGTAATTATGAAGTTCCTTCGAGGAGTTGCTCGATTAACCAATCAGAAGTCTTCCATACATTTTCGAGGAAGCCAAGAGAGAACGTCTAGAATTTTCAACTTTACAAATTTACGGAAGGATTTTCCAAGAAAACCCCGCTTAGACGATCATAGAATTTCATCGTTCGGGATTACGTCGCGATTTTCGGCAATTCGCTAACAAAACCGACTGCTGGAATATCTGCTCTGCTCTGCTTTACTTGCTTTCTATCAGATTATTTCGAAGCCAACGCACTTTGGTAGAGCTTCGATGATCGTACAGCAATTTTATTCTTATCGTTGGTTTAATACCAAATGCGAGGAATACAGAGCGAGTTTCGTGCTACGTTCTATTAATGAAATATGTTTTCCCGATATTCCGAGGTATTGCTGGTGGAACGATTTATCTTCTTACGAGTGTGCCACACTTACCTTCACACATACACATACTATGTATAGATGTGGCGTAATACGATAATGAAAAAATCCTGTGCGGTGTTCCGAATAAGTGTAGAATATTGTTTTCCAGGAAAGGACCAGCAGACCGCACCTAATTGAAAATGTAATGTCCGATTTATATCTATGTTTTGGTTAAACGAATGTGACTTTTAAGAATAAAAAACAAAAAATAAATAAAAAAAGAAAAAAAATATAAGAAGAAAAATGAAGGAAAAATAAGTAAATATAAAAATAAAAATGATAAAGAAAAAGAGAAAAGAAGTTTAACTAGAAGAAACTAGATTATCCGAAGAAATTTCATGACACAAAGTCGATTTAGTCAAAGAATACCTTATATCCTTTATTTGGAAATGAACGAATTTATTTTGTAGAAAAAGGTAAGATAGAAGGAATTTGATTTCTCAGGTTCAAGAATATAAGAAGAAGAAGAGGAAGAAGTAGTAGAGAATGGAGTGGGAGAAGAAAAACAGAAGCGAATTCGCGATAGGTGGCCCCGATTCTCGATGAAGATCCACTTTACGCCGAGAAGAGGATTTTCCAACTACTTTCCGACTGGAAATCGAAGGGCTACGGTAGTGGGGGTTGAGATGAGAGTAGCGGTGGGAGTGAACGTGGGAGAAAGAGAAACCGAGGAATCCCTCATTCCATTAGAAACGAAAATTCCTCGGAAATGCTTCGATTTCAGATAGGACTTTCTCGTCCCGTGCATGTACCGGATATATCGCGTGCTTGGTAGTATCGTTCCACTTGACCGAGGCTACGAAAAGAGATGCTTTCGTAGCGCAAGAGGAGGACCTTCTTTGGAAAGAGGTAACACCGATGGTATCCGGAGAAAGAGAGAAAGAGAGAAAGAGAGAGAGAGAGAGAGAGAGAGAGAGGGAGAGAGAGAGACAGAGAAAGGGAGAGAGAGAGAGAGAAGAAGAAAACAGACGAGCGCACTCAGCAAGGGATACCGAGCTGTCTCTGATCTGACACGGCAGGATTACCTTCCAGAGAGAGGAAAAACGCGTACGGCCTTCAAGAAAAGAATGAATGGAAAGAACAGAGTATCCTCTCTTGCTCCCTCTTTTTCTTGGTGTGGGACTGAAGTAAAGAAGAAAACAAAAAACAAAGAAAAGAGAACGTACGAAGGCCTGTTTTCCCACAGGTTTTCTGTCTTGCTTTTCCTATTTTCAAGATATCTACTACTTTTTCTTGGTGAAATAAACGATACCAATCGTTTCATATTCCTCATCGTGTTTTTTTTTTTTTTCGATAAATGATATCTGTTTTCCTTGACCTTTTTTATAATAAAAAATTGAACAACATTCGGAGTAATCGGAAAATGTCCAAAGTTGGGACAAATCGCAAAACCGAATTTCACGTAGAACGAGTTTGATTAAATCCACTCGCTACGCGTTACCGCGACCAATTAACTCCTCATTATGTTATTTTCATCAATTTTACGCTTGTGCAGGCACTTAGATTAATGGTGCTCTGGCTGGTTGCGGCAACTCACATATATATATATATATATATATATATATATATATATATATATGTAGTATGTATGTAGGTATGTACCCTGAACGAATTAAAACAAAAAAAACGAGGTTCCGGCAATTTACACTCGGATTTACGATTCTCGTATCGTACCCTTTTATACGACCCACCAGCACCACGCGAGTTCATATACGTGCGTACGTATGAAAATAGCGGTCGAGCTTTTCTACTCTCTCTCTCTCTCACTCTCTCTCTCTTTCTACCATCGTATACGTCGACTTTATTTGGTCTCGTATTTTCGAAAAATGTAGAACGCAGTAGGAAATTGCATAGGGATTCTACATGAAATTAGTCAGAATATTATTACGTATGTGCTTATGCGCTATTCATATTATGTATATAGTAATATATAATATGTGAATCTAATAAAAAGAAACAATCATCAGTTTTAATTGATAAAAAATTTAAAAAATAAAAATCTATCTAGAAATTTTCATATTTTATAAAAATTGAATTATGAAATAATCTAATCGGATTGAAGTTCGAATATATTACAAAGGTTTCACAAAATTTCTATAGTGAATTTATGTTTTCACAGCAAATTCATTCATTAATGAATTTTGATAAATACATAGGAGATTTATAGAATTCCAAGTATCTATATACCACGAAGAAAAGACCATACAAATGCACAATTAATGAATGGATTTTGGATTTGGCAGTGCTTCGTTGGACTAGTATGACGAATACGGTCGTATTAGCAAATCGTCAGATGCCTTTTGTTGTCGAGTACTATTCTACAATATCTCTCTTCCTCTACCACTCTCTCTTTCTCTCTCTCTCTCTCTCTCTCTCTCTCTCTCTCTCTCTCTCTTTTACAAAAGAATTTGAGAGAGCAGCCACGCGATTCTATTCGCCGCAACAAGCTTTAATCTGCTTAGTCGCATTCCGACCGCGTGGGAAACTACGCTCGTGTAACTAGATCGCGAAATCTAGTATGTCCTCCCTAAAATCGAGGCCGTGTTCCTGTCCCAGTGAAGTATGGCACTCTGTCCGCCCACGATATGTCAACGGAGCCACGAATACGGATTTAAACACGGTTGGCATCGCGCTCGCTTGCAACGCCGTGTCTTCTTTTCCTCTTTCTTTTTATTCTGTGTGTCTATATTCCTTTTTTTTCCCTCTTTTTTCTTTTTTTATCTCCGACCCTTTACCCTTCGTGAAGAGAAAATCGTTGTAACTTTGCACCCTCTTAAACTCCGACTAACGAGGATATATATCTTAACGGTGATAACACAAAGATAGTTGCCTTTTAATCGAGTAAAAGGAACTCGTCTCTTGTGAGAAACTCGAGACGAGACGAGACGAGACCAGACTTAGACAAGACTTTGTCCGATGATTGATATATCAACGTAGGAAATATAAATATTCTAGACACTTCTCTCATATATTTTTTTTTATAGAAACTAAATGAAACATGAAATCAGCGATTCTCGATTCTTCTCGAATAAAAAGAAAGAGAAAATTACATGTGCATATTTTTATTTATTAGATGTATATATAGATATTTGTTTTAAATAAGGTTATCGGGTCTTATCCCGATAACGTATAGTAGTATATACAAGTACGTATTTCATTGGCAGAACGAGGCCGCGTTGATAGGGTAACAGATGCCCTGGTAGATACACGATAAACGTACACACTCACTCACTTCTCAGAAAGGCTGTCACGAAAACACGGCGACCGATAAAAGACCGACTTACTGATCTTGACGATCCACTGCGTCCTCTCCCACAATATTTAAATTCACCGACGTATCCTCGATTCGATATCCATAATATCTCGATGTTATTTCTTTTGCTTTTTCGACTAAACAAAAAAAAACAGAAAAAAGAATGTTTCGTGCTTGTTCCATGGAGAATTTTAAATAATGTCAAAATTTCGTTGGATCGTTCGTTCGTTCATTCGTTCGTTTGTTCCTTCGTTTATTTATTCGTTCGTTCATTCGTTCGTTTGTTCCTTCGTTTATTCATTCGTTCGTTCACTCGTTCATTGATTCGACTAACAGAAAAAGAGAAAGACGACGATGATGACGACAAGCTTTTCTCAACGACTAATTCGATGCCATCTCGAAAAAGAGAGCACACGGTGAGTCGAACAGTGAGGTCGATAAAGGTTCACCGTGCTAACTGGATCAAGGATGTGTATCACAGAAAAGTAGGATAGCTCGTTTCGGTAGTAGTACTTTACTCTGATCCTTTTCTCGTCATCATCCACCAACACATACATACACAGAGTAATACGCATACATATACGTATTCATTCGAACCCTCCTCCCCCTATCTATCCACCTACCTTTGGCGCTCACCGAAAACGGTGGACTTTAGCTCTCTTCTTTCCATCCTAATCTTTCTCAACCTGCTTCGGTGTATTTCGCTCGATTGCAGTTTTTACCAGGGCAAAACCACGTTGTTGGCAAGGTAGGAACAGCGTAATACCGGATACGGCTTATCCGAATGCTGATAGAGCCCAAGAGGGAATCCTCCGTAAGCACGCCGGTAGTAGGCTTACCGCGACTTACGGGCTGCCTTTTCCTCCGCAACCATACTCTTCGCCACCCCTCTTCACTCTGCTATACCAGCAACATCTACCTCCTATTTTACCCCTCCCTCAAACGGTAAATTCGAAAGCGGAAAAATGTTTTTCCAGATTACAAAACGACAAGAAAGAAGAAGAGGTAGAGGATGCCTTGCATCATGGAAAACGATCGTATATACCTTCCCTCATCCTCCTTCTTGCTTTCTACTTCCCTTCTTAATCCATCACCGACTAAACGCTTCCATACCTTTCCTCTCTCCCTCTCTCTCTCTTTCTCTCTCTCTCCTTCTCTTTCTTTTCTCTTCCCTTCTTGTTCGAGGTAAGAAGAGGTCAAGGAGAGCAAAGCCGAGTTTTCCCTCGAGTCTTCGCGCTCTACACTCGGTGCGAAATTTATTAAACCTACCCCCACTACTAACGTCGGGTGGCGAGGCAAATATTCAAATAAATATCTTAGATGTTCGTGTAGGAAGATAGAGAAAAAGAAAGAGAGAGAGGACAAGAGAGGGAGAGAGAAAGAGCGAGAGGAAAAGCTTTACGTTACTTATCTTTTTCTCTTTATCTCTATAAAGGCAACGTCTAAAAGGGTTAATAACTATCTAGAATATACGAATACTGATCAAAGTAGATCTCCTTCCACGATTTATTATTCAAGGACGTTCTCGTTATTCACTGTCGGAACGGTAGGTACAGTAAGAGGAATGGTTAAAAGGCAAAAGAAACGACATAAAATCCACGGTAACGTTTTCCCCTTTTCTTCTTCCCTTCCTCTCGCTCTCTCTCTCTCTCTCTCTTTCTCTTTTTCTTTTTCTCTCTTACTCTTTCTCATAGGGAAGGACATATTGAACGCATTGCGCCCATAACGATCGCCATTCAACTTCCGGACAAATTACCGCTTTTTCAATTATCTCCCTGTTCCCTGAGCAAGTCGAGATCCACGAGTCCAGAAAGTTCCACTTCGAAGGGAAGGGAAAAAAGAAATAGAGGATCGAAAGGATAGTTCCTTTTGCAGAAAAGATACGCTAGAGTTTAAACTTCGGTAGAAATAATTCTTAAAACGTGGGAAAGAGAAGTGAAGATGTAGTATTTTCTTCTCGTTAAAGTTGCATCGGCTACTGCTTCCAAAGCATACGTTGTCAAAAAGACAGACGAGGACACTCGATACCAGCGACGCTAGCAAAGTAAGATGTAGAGAGAAAGAGAGAGAGACAGAGAGAGAGAGAGAAAAAGAGAGAGAGAGAGAGAACGAGTGAGAGCAGTGAAGCCGAAAGTAGGTGGAGGAAAAGGAGGAAGAGAAGGAGGAGAGAGGAAACTCAAACGACGTTGCCACCAACGTACGTGCGGTATACGTCTTCCCTCGAATTCATCGTTCCTCGTGGACAAGATTAATGACCGGAAGGAATATGGGTCGCGTGAATTCACACTCGATAAAATTTGCAGCCCGTCTCGTTCTACCATTTATACGTAATGTTCTCTCTCTCTCTCCCTCTCTCCCTCTCTTTCTCTTTCTCTCTTCCTCTTATTCTCTCTGAAAATATAACTTGCCTTCACCACCCACATCCGTTTAATATAGCTAAACCATCCCTTCATTTGCACCGGTAAATACGTGTATTGGAGATATGTTATGTCTTATGTGCTATATCCTCTCTTTCTCTCTCTCTCTCTCTCTCTCTCTCTTTCTCTCTCTCTCTTTCAATCTCTCTCTTTGCCGCTCTATTTCGATCTCTCGACCCTTCGTCCATTCCATTTCGTTGAACAAATCGATGAGACTGGTCTCGACTCGAGGAAATCGCAAATCCAA
This sequence comes from Vespa crabro, assembly GCF_910589235.1. Lineage (NCBI taxonomy): Eukaryota > Metazoa > Arthropoda > Insecta > Hymenoptera > Vespidae > Vespa > Vespa crabro. The sequence continues at coordinate 6,511,727 of NC_060957.1, forward strand.
AAACACCTTTCTCTCCTTTAAGATATCGACCATCCCCAAGCCATGTTCTCAGATTTGTGGAACGTCGAGACGATAGGAAATTCCGTGCTGGAATTCGAAGAACGCGATATCCTGGCCTTACCTTTCTTGCTCGTTCTCTCACTTTCTCCCTTCTTCTCTCTCTTTCTCTTATTTTCTTTCTCATCTTCTCTCTTTTTATTCGTTCCTTGCGCATACGATGTGCCTTCGTAATTTCGTGTTACGAATTTATACGAAGATATCTCGAGTAGAAAAGCTAAGAGAAGATACGTGCAATGTTAGAATTAGTCTAAAGTCGAAGGTAGAAAGCTTTTCCTTCGTAATCGTAGGATGACGTCATGCGTAAACGATGTTGTTCGAAGGATTTAGCCGAACGGTCGAGCACTTCGTAGAGTTAAATGACAATTCTAGGAAAATAGTTTTCCACCTTATTCCGCGAGAGTCGTGAGACTTCTCTCCCGAGGCCTTCGAGATATATCTTCGAGTTATAATACCGTTTTCCGTATCCCCTTGAGTGAAGTTTCCAACGGGACGTAGAAACGCTTCGTATACTTCGGCTGCTTCGCAATATATATATATATATATATATATATATATATATATATATACATATATATATATATATATATATATATATATAATAAAGAGAGAGACAGAGAAAGTCTTAAAGTGACGTGCTTGAGCTCATTATAGTCACGCATAGAGAATAATGTTATTGTTGAAAAGGGAACGCCATTGTTATGATTACTAATAGGAAAGAAAAAGAAAACTATTGTTGTTATCGTCTTTTCGAAAATGATTCTGAAAATAAAGATTCAACTCGAATAAATACGCTTCGATGAATCGAAACGTGTATATTTATTGCAAAAATGACGACATTATATATGTCTCTTTTTTTATAATTAAATTTTGTGTTATTAAACTACGATACAAAAGTAAATAACAAAACGAAAATAAAGTGTCTACAAAATTATAAAAAACGTGATAGTAAATATTTGTTAATGTAACGATTCGATTCTTTCACTAACCGACAGAGATATCGTCTGTATGTTTATGCGGATAATACTAACGCCAGCAGCTCTCTGTCAATCCACCGTTTGTGAAAGACTCGAACATCGAACAAAAGAAATCGTTTTGCGAGAGCCCCGATAACGGACAAAGGACTCTAGGAATAGGACAGATATCGGTTGGATGGCTACAGTACGAACTCTTGTCCGTTGTCCATGACAATCCAAGTGTAATTATACATAGAGGAGAGTAATTGGCATGGCTGGAACACATCCGTCACAACAGTCCGTCGTTTTTTCTTTTTGAAACTCGTCAAAAACATCAAAGATATTTTTTTTTCAAACTTTTTGAAACGAAAAGTCACAAATAAATGCACTTTATTTGTTCATCTTCGATATAAATTTGATTTAGATCATAATAAATATTTCGAAATATCGAAAACATTAAATGAATCATTTATATATGTATTTGAAAACATTTGAAAAATTTTCTATCGTTTCTATTACACAATCGTCTATTTCCATTCCGAATATTTCATATTTACAATTATCGGTAATTCTTGTTCCTTTTTCGAGCATCAACAATCGCATATTCCAATGTTCACGGAGAAGCGAGTTTCACATGAGAGAGGTCGGATTAATATAATTTATTAAAATTCTCTTACGCCGAGATGGCCGCTAATTAAAACTGAGAGATTTGCATCGATTATAATGTAGCGCTAATTAAAAGAGACTTATCCTGGCATTGCATTAAAATGTAAATCAAATCTCTCTGGGGGTCATGTGCGTCCTGCTGCTCACTCGAACCAATCTACAAACGGAATGGGACTTGATGGTTTCACAATGCGCTCGGCACACCGCTCGAATTGGCTTTGCTTTTATTAAAATCGACAACGATATCGACGGAGGAACGTTCGATCGAAAACAACGAATGGAGAAAGTAAAACCATAAATAAAACGAATAATCGATTTTACCGAAGCTATAATCTTGTACTATAATTATACATTAATATAAAAATATACTGTTGAATACTCCATTGAAATTACACAAAATACAATTTAAAAATTTTGATTGGATATTTTCAATTCGCACTCGTTGATCTTCCTCGTGATTATTAGAAAAATTTACAAAAACAAGTTGAACTTATCATCTACCATTTACATTTAATCAAACTCAACAACTATTAGAAACGAATGAAATCCTATGTAAAGAGTTTAGATTTTCATTATCGTCTTGTATCGCCCGTTGATCATACGAAATTCGAAAAGTTCATTTCTCACTGATAAACGCAAAGCTATGTTTAGAAGTATAAACTATACTCTGCGACGGCGTTTGCATTTATGGCGAAAAGCTATATTTTATCAAGAATATTTGCAGTTTCTGAGTAGTCGCAGACATGTTCCACGAAGCTTGCGAATCCCAAGCTTACGCTGTTAATTCTAGCAGAATAAACTTTTGCAAAATCGGTACGGAACTCAACCTTAAACCAGACTTAAGTTCCATCACGCTCGGACGAGCTTACTGCAAGCTACAAGCTCCCGCTGCTCTACCAGTGCTGCCGTTGGGAAGAAGATACTGAGAGAGCAGAGAAGAGGAGAAAACAGAAAGAGAAGAAGCAAGAGAAAGATGGGAATAACTCGAATAGAATAGAAAGAGAAAAAGAGTGTTCGCAAAAAGATATAATCCCGCTGTCTCGGAAAGTTAAGTAGACTGAAGTAAAATCATATCTGGCACCTTTACCCAACGAACGAACGAACGAACGAACGAACGAACGAACGAACGAACGAACGAACGAACGAACGAACGAACGAACGAACGAACGAACGAACGAACGAACGAACGAACGAACGAACGAACGAACGAACGAACGAACGAACGAACGAACGAACGAACGAACGAACGAACGAACGAACGAACGAACGAACGAACGAACGAACGAACGAACGAACGAACGAACGAACGAACGAACGAACGAACGAACGAACGAACGAACGAACGAACGAACGAACGAACGAACGAACGAACGAACGAACGAACGAACGAACGAACGAACGAAACGAACGAACGAACGAACGAACGAACGAACGAACGAACGAACGAACGAACGAACGAACGAACGAACGAACGAACGAACGAACGAACGAACGAACGAACGAACGAACGAACGAACGAACGAACGAACGAACGAACGAACGAACGAACGAACGAACGAACGAACGAACGAACGAACGAACGAACGAACGAACGAACGAACGAACGAACGAACGAACGAACGAACGAACGAACGAACGAACGAACGAACGAACGAACGAACGAACGAACGAACGAACGAACGAACGAACGAACGAACGAACGAACGAACGAACGAACGAACGAACGAACGAACGAACGAACGAACGAACGAACGAACGAACGAACGAACGAACGAACGAACGAACGAACGAACGAACGAACGAACGAACGAACGAACGAACGAACGAACGAACGAACGAACGAACGAACGAACGAACGAACGAACGAACGAACGAACGAACGAACGAACGAACGAACGAACGAACGAACGAACGAACGAACGAACGAACGAACGAACGAACGAACGAACGAACGAACGAACGAACGAACGAACGAACGAACGAACGAACGAACGAACGAACGAACGAACGAACGAACGAACGAACGAACGAACGAACGAACGAACGAACGAACGAACGAACGAACGAACGAACGAACGAACGAACGAACGAACGAACGAACGAACGAACGAACGAACGAACGAACGAACGAACGAACGAACGAACGAACGAACGAACGAACGAACGAACGAACGAACGAACGAACGAACTATTAAATTAACGAAATTACAGAGGCAATTGCATACAGCTAAACTTACGATCTTCCTATACGAATATCGTTATCTGACGTTCCGTACATCCAACGAACAAAGTTTCTCTCGGTACTAAGGTAAGTCCTCCTCTCGTTTTGTAATCTCTTTCTTAACATCTGACACCTTTTATCCTCTACTAGTATTAATTCAATAAGTATGAAATATTTTTCATCAAAAAGAAAAAAATTATTTGACTCTATCAGAATTTAAAGTGATTGCAAACAAACGTCATTCGCTTTTATTAAATGCACATTCTCTATAACATACATACATATGAGTTATGTGTGTATATATATATATATCTGGTGGTATGTTATTTTATTATATTTTGGCTGACATTATTAAACTTCCAGGCTCCATGAACACGATGAAATATGAATTAAAAGATATTTTATGCTCATTAAATTCGTATTGATAATTTTTAGAACTTTTATTAGGTCTAAAAATATTGATTTCACTAAAAACAAATTGTTATGACATTCGTATCTTCAGAACAGCGCCCTCTATGAAATAGTTACAAATAATATAATAATTTTTCATCAGAAAATCTGGCCATTTTAGTTTGAAATATTTTTTTATGAAATCAGAGATAATTGGTTATATGGATTACACTGGGTATATCAGTCGATAAATGAAGACATTTTAACGAATTAAAAGAAGAAGGAAAGAAGAAAGAAGCAAGAATAAAAGAAGAAAAATGCAAAGAAATTATCAGAGATTGGAAGCTGGCTATGAATCGTTTCCAAACAAGCAACTACGTTATTTGTTCTAGCTACCGACAACGGAAGGGGAACGGCTGAAAAATAGCGTCAGTGATTGATCCGGCGAGCAGCTCGTCTGCGTCCAAGCGTCGTTTCGTAATTATGCAAATCCGCTTTTCTGCTGGAGCATCACATACATTTTTCTACGGGTTGAACCGAGCGAGAAGAGAAGAGGAAAGGGGAAACGGGAGGTGGGATATGTTTTCATAGTCGATGCTCCTTCTCTCGGTAGACATTTTCAAAACTCTTTTTCTCTCATTCTTTTTTCTTTTTTTGTCTATAACACGTTCGACCATAATGAACATCATGTATGTGTTGATGCAATAACTTTTAACACATAACTCTCTCTATTTCTTTCTCTCTTAACGTTTGAAACAAATATCGTTCATCAACGAGAGCCAACACAGACTTTGCTTTCTGTTCATAAAACCATCGAATTTTCAAATAAATAGATTGGATAGAGAGAAAAACAAAAAGAGAGAGAGAGAGAAAGAAAGCTACTAGCTTTTCGATAGAATTATATGTCCTCTCGAACGATCGCTTTCACGCTCGAGAACTTTGATAAGATTAATCAGGAAAGTCGTATCCACGGGGGAGGAAACGGAAAATGAATGTTAGTTTTATCGCGATGTTCCTCAACTTATGCGTGTACGTACAAACGATATAATCTCGTGAAAGTTTTACGATTCGAAAGTAGTTAGTAGAACGAATTATTGAGAAATTCTCTAATTTTTTTTCTTTCTTTCTTCCTTATACATGCATATATGTGTATATATATATATATATATATATATATATATATATATATATATATATATATTATTTAGATCTAGATATAAGTATATCTCGATGAAAGGAAGTAAAATGTGGTTAGTATTTTATCATAGTATCGTATAATCCATAGAAGCCGTGAGCGGATGTTACGTTGTAACTCTGAAATTTCCAAAGACGTCCAGGGGGAGCCGCCGTTAATGTCGGTAATACGAAGCTAACATTTAACTAGGTAGGGTCGCAACTCAATTTGTCGGTACAACCTTTGCCTCAACGAAGCGTTACGGATACCGAAGGCTGCTCGATATACCCGTAGAGAGAGAAAGAGAAAGATAGAGAGAGAGAAAGAGAAAGAGAGAGAGAGAGAAAGAGAGAAAGTGAAAGAGAGAGAGAGAGAAAGAGAGAGAGAGTGTGTGTGAAAGAGAAAGAGAGTGAATCAAAAGAGAGAGAGAGAGAGAGAGAGAGAGAGAGCTTTGAGTCAACTTTGAACCACGCATCGATGGTTAATTAATGGATAATTGCGAGTGCGCACGCAACCCTTTAACACCCCACTAGTGACCCTTAACGCTTTCTAGTGTGGCCCTTTCTTCGCTACGTTTACCGCTCACTATATATCGACTTCGCATAAGTAGAAATCGATATTATCGTTATTATGACTACAATTCCAGCCCACTTACAACCTTACGAATTTCCGTGAACGCTTATTAATTATTCCTCGCGACCTACAGTTCTTGTCTCCTCGTCATTGACGTTATCGTAAGCGTTATGTTCGCTCGCTTATGTAACATATTCCCTTTTCGATGCAACAGTTGTCCTTGATTTAATTTCATAGTGTAAAACGACCAATTGAAATTATCGACAAAATCTGTGAGAAATGTATGAGAAATTAATTTTTTTTATTCAATATAATATTATATCATATATCTAACAACACTCTTCCCTAGTTTTCCATAACTTCATACGAAAATTTTCATTGAACCTGAAAGTCGTTATTATATTACCGTAACAAAACAGTTAATTATCGGTTCATGGTACATTCTAACGCTTATTAAAACTGTATCGAAACACGAAATGGTTTCGGAGTTAGACGATTACGATTAAAATAAACGCTAATTAATTTAATGAATTAATTATTGCAGGAAAATTCGTTGTCCTATGAAACTGTAATCCGTTTACTATTATCTACCTAATATTACCTTGCAAAAGTCTATATTCACATTTAATATAAATCAACGATCAATCTCTGATGGTCCATTGATACTACTAAAAGTTACTATGACTATATGTAGTCGTTCATGTTTTCGAAAAAATTTCATGGTAGATAAGCCGCCGATAGGTAATTCGTGCCCGATAATTCAAGGACATAAATCGTGCGATAAAGGAAGAACGAACGAATGAAGGTAGCTACGCGTGTTCGTTTTAACGCGTTGCGATAGAGAGCCTATATTTTCGCTCGACCTAATCCATTGCGGAATGACTAGTGCATAGCCTTCGGCTGGCAATGGTATAACCTTTGGATGGGTCTGGATGCGTGGTGCGATATAAAGGCCTGTTATTTACGGTACGGTTTATATATCATCGGAATATAATGGAAAATGGGTGCAGCGTTAGATGCAGTAACACGTAACTCGGCCGCGTATAGATTCTTTCCGTTCTCTCTTTCTCTATCTCTCTCTTTCTCTTTCTATCACTCTTTGGCTCTCACCCAAAACGTTCTCTCTCTCCCTCCCTCTCTCTCTCTCTCTCTCTCTCTCTCTCTCTCTCTCTCTCTCTCTCTCTCTCTCTTACGCCGTTTCAACGTTCGTTTTTCGTGGCGCACCTGCGCGAATCTACCTTTGTAATTATCTAAACGCTGTAACTAGCAGCTCGTCCATCCATTTTACTCGACGAACGATACTAGTTTTCCCGCAACAAAGAAATCGTTTATTGTTACCCCGAAAAGATTGACTTCAATTTCCATGTACGAAAGAAGATTTGCATAAATGCGATGGGAATTTTATGAGATTTATCGTATAGTTACTTACTAGAAAATAACAAAATTCTTGTTATATATGTACCGCATATTCGCATGATCATAAAGTCTAGTAGTATGATATACTTATGGTCGGACGATCGTCAGTAGTTACGGCCAGCTACATCCACTGAACTCGTGTCTATATAAAATTGTACGATATATAAGATCAATTAGTCTAATAGAAAAAAATATATATCGTTGATAAAAGAATATATTTGCTAATAATATGATTATCTATATATATCTTTAATAAAAAAGTAAAAGTTCTTAAATTTTAGCAAACAAATATGAAGATATCTTTTCGTCATAAAGAGCGAGGTAACGAAGCGACGAAGAGTTTGATATTCGTCGAGGTTAAAGGCACATTTTGATCTGTAGAAAATCGTTTTGGCGGTCTTTTTGTTGGAGTGAAGGACGTAGAAAAAGATGAGAGAAAGAGACGTTGCTCGAGTTTGCCGAATAGAGCTCAACCCTCTTACTCCTTTTGCCTTCATTTGGGAAGATTTTTCTCACGGAAAACTTCAAAGGGCTCGATTTCCACGCGGAGTCCGCTAAGAGGAGACAAGTTTTATGGAGACTGCGCCCTTACTTTCTTTTCTCTAGGCACATATACACACACGTATTCTTTCTATCTCTCTTTCTTTTTTCATCACATATGCAGGTAGGTACATCTCGATGCGGTGTATAAATATGTTCATATACTCTACTACGGTATATACGCGGTCGACGACATCGTTACTGGGACGACAAAGGTACATTCGAGCTCGCATTTTGTCTCTTTTACGCTAAAAACGACTAAGAGATAGAGAGATAGATAGATAGATAGAGAGAGAGAGAGAGAGAGAGAGAGAGAGAGAGAGAAGGCTTAGGTACTCGTATGCACTCACTAATACTACTACTACTACTACTATATCTCTTGCTTCTGCGACCTTAGATGGCTCTCTTCCCTCGTCACCAACGAAGAACAGTGCTCGGAAATACTCGGGAAACAAGAAAGATGGAAAGTACGAAGGTCTCGTCGAAATTGAGAGGAAAGGAGAATGGAGAATGTCGAGAAAGCGGTCGAACCTCGAGAGAAAGAAAAAGAAAGGAGAGAAAAAGGGAACAGGAAAGTGGGCAGAGACCACGGATTGTTACGAAGGCGGGTTTTACGAGGTCCCAGTGGACAGGAAACTAAGGAAAAGGGGGACACGTCGCTTCTCCACGAAAGGGGGAAAAGCGTTATCTTGCCGTGTGTGACTCGAATAACGAGAGAGTGAGAGAGAGAGAGAGAGAGAGAGAGAGAGAGGGAGAGAGAGAGAAGGGAGGAGAAATAGTGGATTGAACTACCTCCCCGTACAACGACGACGTCTTATCGTGACAACGCTAATGCGATTCCTGTTTTGCGATTCCGGCTTAAAGCAAGGATTTCGTGTCCGTCATACGTTCCTCGTCCTCGATAGAGTTAACGCCATCGTCGATGTGCACCAACTTACCGCGATAGACCTATCCAACCGATAGATTTATTTTACTTTGATTTACTAGATAAGCGTAAAGAGTACGATCTATGTGCTGGAAGTAACAAGAACGGAGTATAAATTATGAGATCTATCTTTCGTGACTGAGTTCATAACGAATAAATGAATAAGAATTAATTAATCGATGCTCGTATGATAAAACAGAAATTTCTTAAAGTTATTTTGATTATACTTATTGAGAAAAAGATAATCTTTTTTTTTCTTTTTGTTCTATTCGCATATAGTCCAGAATAACGTAATTAAAAATTGATATATTATATTTTGACTGACAGTCCAATTTGATATATTAATGGATATTTTTAGTGATAGATGTTTTCAATCGAGACTTTCGTCTATTCTATCTCCTAACATCATTTTAAAAAAATTACATCAATTTCCATAATAAAAGTGAATTAAAACGTTTACTTTACTCTAATTCGGGCGATGTAATAACGCTAAGCGAAGGTACTCTTTCTCCTCCTTCCCCTCCTGTTACTCCTACTCCTACTCCTACTCCTCCTCCAAACATAACCGTTTGCATATATCTCGCAAACAATGTTTGTCGTCAAACATTACTGGATAACGAGTCCCTATCTTTGGTGAGCTTTGTAAACCAATAGAGAGCTTATTCTCCATTGGGATATCATTTGTGTTTCTAACTAATCATACTACACGGTTTATCGAATGAGAAAAGTCAAAGTTAAAATAAAATCTTTAGTAATCTTTCATCGTTAAATTTCGTTTTTCTTTCTATACCTTCAATAAAACACAATCGCAAGAATGATTTCCTTCGACAATCCATATCTCATATCCTTTTATTGGCCTGTATACAGCGTAATTTCCAAGGAGATTGGTTAAATTATGAGTTTACTTAAACCGAGAAAGTACAAGTACCTTCTTTTCATTCTAAGTTTTATCGATCCTTCGCGTTCCATTTTCATTATATTTGTAACGGGCCGCCTTTGAGAACAACAAGCCATGAGTACCTTTGTAAAGGTCCATTCAATGGGCAGGACTTAATTAAACGATAATTGGTCCAGTAGTCGGTCGACCATGAAAGATGTATCGAAGATTTTACGTCATAGAAAAAAAATTCTTTAAAACAAGTAAAAATTGATTATCATTATCTATTAAACATTGTATCCTAATTTATATATTATTATTATTATTATTATTATTATTATTATTATTATTATTATTATTATTATTATTAAAATGATTAGAAATATATATGTACATGCATATATGCTATGTGTAACAATGAAATAAAAGAAAAGTGAAAGCTTTGATTTTCACATATTTGAGTAATTTGAGCTCATATAACGAAGATATACACATAAATTGCACAAATACACGAAGAGATTAGTGACATTTCGCAAGAATGACGTTACGCGAATAACGCGCTAGTTTTCCGACTATGCAATCGCAAGTAAATGATAATGGCTCGTCGAGATGACGGCAACACAGCATCCAATGGATTATAACGGTCCACGAGCCAACGACCGAGTTATCTCGTATAATACAGGTATTTGTCGATAATGTAACGCGATGCCATCTTTGTTAGGGCGCGAAGCGTTGCGTACATACGTCGAATTCGTATCCTAATATCGATTATTCCTCGTTTTAACGCGAATATTTTCCAAATAGAAAGATTTCTTTTGCTGGAATCGTTATAAAAGATACACCGAGTTATTGGACTCGTTAACAAAACGTTACATAAATATATATATATATATATATATATATATATATATATATATATATATACTATATACAGATAAGTTGAACATAAAACAAGACGGACTCAAATAATGAAACGAAACGAAACGAACGACGAATCATAAAGGGCGATTTTAACCGCGCAACGCAGTGATTATAGCGTTTACGTTTAATCTGCAGGAAAATCAATGGTTAGCCGGTAATTACTAGGATCAGTTGCACATTGGTTTGGTAGTCAACACGACGCGAGCCGATTCGTATAAATAAGCCCCTAATGCCGATACAAATGTATCGTACGACCAATCGGAGAGAGCCAAAATTACAATCCAATTTGTACGTCCGCATGGCGACCGAACGTTCTTCATGATCCTACCGGACTACACATTGTTATGTCTGTTTACGTCCGATCTGCTTTTTTTCACCATTCGTTCGTACTCACCAATGATCGTCGATATTTATCATTGCGAATAACAACAACAACAACAACAATCCAAATAATGTAGAGAACTTGCATTGACCAAGCCTATGTAAAGTTAGAACTTCGATTTCGTGTAAAACGAATTTTATTTTTTTATAATTAAAGAATTAATTTAAATTTAAAGAAAAAGGAAATATTCTCATCGATAATTCGACAATCTCTTCTTTATATTCTTTTGAATAAATTCGTACAAAAATATGTAATCCTCAGTTGTTTTTAATATTACCGAAAATAGGGTCACGAATTTAATACAAATTTCGAGTCACAATTTGGAGTATACGAAAAGTATAATCGACAAAAGTTTCAACAAATTTTTTCCAAACGTATGCGAGCATAACAACGACGAGATATTCGTTTGTACAAAGGGTTTAACGGGAAAACCTCAAAATTAACGAGCGTACTATTGTTCGAGTATTAGTACAAATATCTGCGGTTGTTTCTAGTTCAGGCTTCGCAGTCAAAGCTTTCATGTAGTAAGCGGAGTACATCTACGAGGTCGTTCTAGACATGAGCGAGCCGAGATCGAACTGACAAAGCCAAGCCTTGTACATCCATATTATCCCGTTGGACGGAGAATAGTAGTATATGTACCTATCCTTTTCTCCTTCGTACTTATACATATACATATATGTGCATACATAAGTATATAAGTCTTTATCCACATACATATCTATACGATTCTAGCATGCGTGCGAACACTCGATAGGCGGTCTCATTATAAAATAGACCGTTTCTTCGATCCATCTATTGATCTCCATTGTCTCGTAAATTCGAGTAGTCTCAACGATAAAAAAAAATTTTAATCATCATTGTGGTTCTTACAAAAGTGTATGTTGTATATGTAATAGTTATATACATATAATATATTATAATATATTATAATATGATAAAAATAAGAGTGTATGGTGTTAGAGAGATATAGAGATATACTTTAGAGTAAAATTTCGAAAAAAAATACTATAGAAATAACTATTTCGTTCTAAAAAGAAATATTATACTTTCGAGCATTAACGAGAACCAAGCGGAATAACCGGCAGAACGAGGGTAAAATTGCCGATGCCATCTTCGTGCGACCATCAGCACCAACCGACTTCCAGCACTTTAGTTATTCGCGAATTACACCGCACGCTAGACCAAGTAGAAAAGTTGGCTGCACTGATTGCTCGCGACGTGCACTGCAACAAATTCTACGAAGAAGAAGAAGAAGAAGAAGAAAAAGAAGAAGAAGAAGAAAAAGAAGACCGTCGTGGTTGTCGTCAATGTGGTGGAAAGAGGTCAAAGTTTAAGACGACGAAAAATTTTCGTTAAGGTTTGTCGTCGAAGATTTCGTAAAGGTTGATGATGGTGCTAGTGATTCCAACGTAAAAATGTGATAACGATAGACAGCTTCTCTAAGGTATAGAAAAAAAAAGAAACAAGAAAAAAAAGAAACAAGAAAAAAAAGAAACAAGAAAAAAAAGAAACAAGAAAAACAAAAAGAGGCGAAGAAAACCGGGCGAAGAAAATGAACCAAAAACTGTTCAACTTTTATGGCGGATGCAAAACGGCGGTTGGCTTATCGCACGAGTGTTTGTATGGTGTGATCTATCCTCGTGAAAGTCGGAACCTCCACCTCTCTTGGCCTACATACCGAGAGTTATGACCGGAGCCGTTGCACTGTGTCATACAACCGCGTGAGATCTTCGCGTGGAACGTACATATATAAGAAAATACATAGGAACATCACCCTCCACGAGAATTGACAGAAAACACGATGAGAAATGTCTCTTTGCTTCTGTTTTTCATTTAGTAACTAATAATTTGTTATCTAAAATTCTATATAGATATTTAATATTTAATAATATGAAATAAATGGTAATTTGTTGTCCATCGAAATAAGGATAAACATCTTAATCGTATTCTTCTACGTTGCTTATCACATACTACATAAGGAAGGATATATATATACATATATATATATATATATATATATATATATATATATATATATATATATTCTCTCTTTTTCTCTCTTGCGATGCTTTAAACGAGATACTGCAAGGTAGTAAATTTTCTTTCTTATCGATGCATCGACCCGAACTCCAACGAAAAATTTATCCAAAAGAAAAAGAGAGAGAAAGAGAAAGAGAGAGAGAGAGAGAGAGAGAGAGAGAGAGAGAGAAAGAGAAAGAAAGCTCCGTCTCTCCTAGTAACACAATATGCAAATTATAAAAACTTTAATTTCTCTCTAGCCGAGTCTAGCCGGTGAAGAAAAAAAAAAGAAAAAGAAAAAAGAAAATAAGAAAGATTGAGAGGAACACGTACTCATGGAAGCGCGAACTTACCGAGATAACATCCAGGCTCTTATCGATTTATAATTTACATTTAATTCCGTCGAGTAGTACTACACCCTATGTAAAAACGTTTTCCACGTTCTCACGAATAAAAGGACGTGTTGTTAAAAGCAGTCGAAAGATGTAAGCGTGATTACGCCTTGCTAAATCTCATCGAGCGTTGATACATTTCCTGAAAAAATCTTGCAAATTTGATCAATGTCTTTCTATAGAATATAATCTATGTGAATATCATTCACACGATCTATCTTAGCCAATTATAACGATTATATTATTAAAGATTACTCTATCGGTTTCATTGTTACATTTATAAACAGTTTGATTATTTTACAAATAAATGAACGTCTTCGTTATCGTTTATATTATTATGTGAAAACGATTTTCAATTAAACATTTCTATGTAATGATTATATGTTATCCAATGAAAAACTGACTTGTTGTAACCTTAGAAATTAATTTTAATACAAGATAATTAAAATTATCTTGTATTACCGATATATAATATATGGTTATTAATAAATAAATACACTATTACTTAATTGATTACGTAGTAAATGTAAAATGATCCAAATTATCAATTAATTAAATGGACGAGTTCGTACTTAGATGGTGGTGATGTTGGCTCTTCGGTATCCAACAAAAGACAGACTTGTTATAATCTTTGAAAGTCACTCGAGGTCTCAAGAGCGTTATTGTTTATATCACTTCCGAGAAACCATCCGAAGTTGTAATCTGTGAAAATCGCTCGAGATCTCAAGAACGGTATTGTTTATATCACTTTCCTGAAGCGAAGTATCGAATGAAAAATCTTTTTACGTATGTATATATCCATATATGTTTCCATACATACATATATATATTATATCACGATCGAATATTATTATGATATAATATATTATTGTATATCACAAAAATATTATACGTGAATAAATAGTAATTAATTTGATAAATATACGTAGTTAATATAAATATGATGATCAAGAATTGAAATGAGTAAGGTACATTTTTAAATAAGTTGAAAATTATTATTTACATAAAATTGCTATATTTTTTTTTAAGTATAGAATAAATTGAAAAATTATCGAAATCATGTTTTTTAGAAATTTTCTTATCACACGATACCTTTCGATATTTTCTTGTCATATCGATGATAGTCATAACTTCGACTAGCTCGTAGACGATAAAAGTAATTTCAGTACTTAACAAATAGCTTAGCCTTTACGACGCGTTTACCTTATCGCACATTTATTGCCGACGCGACGCGCGTAACGCGCGCCCACGAGCGAACATGCCTTTGGCCAAATCGATAAGAGAGAATGTTAGAGATATTAAAGCTTCCTACTCTCTTGCAGCCTTACAAAATTTATGATAATTCAAGGTTAACCTTTAAGCTTACATAAAAGCTATTATACTTATTTCATTGTCTTGAGCATAAACTAATACAAAATAATAATAATAATTTTCATAAATGAACGATTGAAAAACGGAAGAATAACTGGTTACGTCAATAATATTATACTGAAATTTCATAAATTATGAATTTGAACGTGAACTGGCTATTATTAATTACGAGTTAATTATTAAAATTATTAGTAGACCGTTACAACGAAATAGTGTATATACATTATAAACTGAAGAGTATTATACTACCTTTAATTAATATCCTCATCGATTTTTATCAGATTGAATACATTAAACGAAGATCAAAGCTTACGATCGTAAAAGATAGATGAAAGGAAGAATAATATCGTAAAAAATTCATACTTTGCATTAAGAAAGAAAGAAAAAAAGAAAGAAAAAAATAAGAAAGTTTTTCAGAAATTAATAAAAGATTTATGTAGTTCGATGATCAACCAATAATATTATCTTTTATAATATAGCTAAAGCACATAATCTCTAGGCATTTCGATCGGTCTTGAAGAGGTGACGGTGATATTGTGTCCTTCAACTACCCACCGTTCTATGTAGAGATCACACCAACATAGTAGATGAGAATGTTACAGGAGTTAGGAGGTAAGAGAAGGGATATACCGGATAACACCAGGGGTAACAAATAACGCGCGTACTTATCTGAGCCATGCACTTTTCACTGACAAGGGTATATGATTTATTACGCTACAAGCTTGTTACAATGAGTCCAGGACGTGTTAAACTGACCACGTTCATCATTAAAATTAATGGGTATTGGATACTGGCCTGAGTTAGCGAAGAGAAAGACAAAGAGAGACAGAGAGACAGCACCAAACGAGGAAAGAAGAGAGAAAGAGAGAGAGAGAGAGGAAGAGAGAGAGAGAGTGTTAGTGATAAATCAGATACGGTTGGTCGAACTTTCCAAAGATAACTAAATTTGGATTTACCTGAAAAATTTCTCAAATTTAACGCGTTCTTCACATTCCTTGATAAAAGAAATCGAAGATATTACAACGTTGTTCAAAGTAAGGTATTCATCGATGAAATATTATGAGATAGGAAGTTGAACCATTAGAAGTCGATTAGTCATAAACTAAGAGAAGAAGAAGACGAAAACGACGATGAAAGAGTTAAAGTATCGAGTTCTCGATTTGTGTAAAACACGCAAAGACTTGGTGAAAGATTTCTTATTGAAAATGATACGCAAGGAACACGAAAAGTATTTATCGATCAACGTCACGCGAAGGTATGGACTACGGGAATAATATAAAGGTAAGTTGCCAGTAAAGGTGCTAGTAGCTTACGTCAATCGTATGTGTATGTTGTACGTGTTACGTTCATCCGACGGTGTTTAACGTTTATTATCGCGAAATTGTTCCGGTAGGAGTACCCATTGTACCGTTGAATGTGAAACGTGTTAAACTAACCGCTAACACCCATTAAAATTAATGGGTATTGAATAGTGGAGACGGCCGGCAATATGAGATATATGCTAAAAGCAAAATGAAGTGCTTCTCCTACTTGGTATTTCAGAAGAAATTGACGACGAACAATAATGTGAAAAGAACAAACGCGATGATGTATCCTTTTAGCACAACGTTTGTTCTTATATTTAATTTCGTTGAAAGAGAATATTATATAAGTATTATCGCATTAACGATAATCGAATGAATATATATAATAATTAAGAAATCAAAGTAAAACGTTCGATATCGTTCAAGATATATATTTAAATTGTCGTATATGTTGTGTACATTGTTCGAGAAATTGATTACAAAGATACAATAATCTTAAAAAACAAATACGGTACATCAATGTCCTAAGTAAATCGGAATGAGGACATGGAGGAGATGTAAAGAAACTCGATCGATCGATGCATCTAGCCAAACTAATCGTCTTCGTGCGATAGAAATTTATTGTTCAGTCTAGAAGTTCCTAATGCGATTCGAAGTGTACTTTAGAGTGTTTGTGATGATAGTAGTGTTTGCGTGCTGTGTTCTTCATCGACAAATGTATATCATTCGCTATGTTGAAAATGAGAGGGTAAAAAGTTGGTTAGGAAAAAAGGAAATAGATGATGAGGAGAGAAAGAGAGAAAAAGGAAAAAAGAATTCGATGAACGAGCTCGATCTCTTTCTCGATCGAATTCCAAGAATTAGTGTGCCAGTGGAAAAGGTGTCGGTCGATCGATCGCTTAAATTCGAATCCGAAATGCTGCTGAATTCTGTGGAAAGATTGTGGGAACCGTACAAAAAGAACGTATGTGAACGCACTCGGTCAACGTCAAAGACAGAAGAGAACTTTGGAGGAGAGGGAAAATCGTTCATTTCTCGTTCCTGATGATATATATAAAGTTAAATATGTATATATCAAAAAAATGGCTGATTATACAAAAGAAAATTTATCATTTTTTCACTATCACCCAAATTAAAATTTATTTGCAGCTCGTATCATAATAATTTCAAGATTATAAAATACTTTTTACATAACGAAATAACGTTAGAACCTCAAGAAAGTTGCTTCAACCCTTTAAAAATAAATTACTTTTAGTAAAGTTTCGTTAAAATCGTAAGTTCAGAGTTGAAAAACTTTTCTCTTTCCTAGTTTCTCCTACGCGCATTAAAATTTTATACAGTTGCCTTTCGACAATGCTTCTCGCCTACATATTTGCTTAGAATTCTCCTTCTTGATCGTTTTCTAGGTGATATCCATGGTACGCGGATGTACAACGTATTCTCCACCAAAACGACAACAAGGTTTCCTCAAATTCCCTAGATGTCTGGGATAATTAACGGACATTTATACGATATTCTCTCAATGATAATCTTCGTTTATATGTGTAACCATCTGTATATGTACATAGGACCGCATTCTAGAATATACGTATTCTAGCATATGCATATATATCACTTATAGTCTATATACATACATAGATATTTATAAAAGATGAATGATATAAAACGAACAAATTCTTTCCCTTTTTATTTCTTAACTATATAAAAAAATAATAAAGATATAAAGCAGTTTAACAAGCTATTTCTATAGCATACTTCCAAACGTTAAATTATAATATTCATTTATACCTAATATCATATGATATGAGATCATAACATGTTCATCTATTATTTGTAATCAATTTTTATACACGTATATAATATCTAAGTGTGAACCAAATTTGAAATTCAATAGGTTTCAATGTGAACCTTGCTATTTTATATAATATATGTGTCTGTGTGTGTGTGTGTGTGTGTGTGTGTGTGTTTCAGATGATCCGATGGAATCGGTATAGAATCTTTTTACGATTGCGGTCGAAAAGAGAGGTTTGTTGCATCGATCTTAGTCCAACGTTGAACTGTGTTCGATCCTCGTGTTCACGATCGAGACAGCTACGAAGAGATTTATATCGTTAAAAACCTGATCTGATTTGTGCGAAGATTCGAAAGGCAACTTGTTTTTGTTCAGTCCTATATAAACGCTTGCTTTTTTACGAGACGCTACTTCCTGAGCGTCAAAAGCAGTACTAAGCTTTTAGAAAAATCCTCGACCTACAGAATAAGAAAGGAAAAAAGAACAAAAATCTTTAATAGTTAAGAAAATAACTTATTTATCTACGATCTAAACAGAGAAAAACAACATAGGAAAATAAAATTCTTATAAAACTTAAGAAAATCAAAGAATTCTTAAGATCTTGAAAGGAAAGATATTCAATGCAATTAATGGTATTCTTCATTACATAGGTACTTCTAATTCAAGTACAAAGTAACTCGAGTTCCTTCAATGAGATTCCATTCGGTACGTTCATTGCGAGCCCGTTCCTACTCCTTTAATACGATAACGGCTATTAGTCAAACATCCTTCGAGCGAACATTCTCTCTTTTTCTATTTCTTTGTTTTCTTATCCTTAGTCTCGAAGAATTTTATTAAAATTCTTCTTGAAATTAGCATAAAGTTTCGACCTTAGAGAAAAAAAAAATAAAGTTTCTCGTAAACATTTTCTTTTAATGTACTTATTGTACTCAAAAAAAGTTGAACAAGTCGGTCATTCTTTATAAACAATGTTCTAAGATCTAAAAGAAGTCAGTATAAGAAGACAGGTTAGTAGTTAAAAAGCGAATTCTTCTTGGATCGCTTGAAAAAGGAAAATAATATCGGATATAAATAAAATACAATTTAACGGTAAAAAGCAAAATGATTATGGATGATAATCGAAAAGAATACGACAAGGAACCCAAGAGAGGATACTAGAATACTGCGATAAACCTTTATAGAGCTTTATTATTTTCTACAAGGATATTGGCAATATCCTTTATTCCACGCTGCTGGTTTCGTGACGCCGACTTGACTTTCGCGGTTTCGACAATATAAAACTTCTTACCCGATAAAGCTTTACCTCGAACGATCCCTCATTTCGAGAATATACGCTTCCAGCTCAGCGCGTATTTCTACGAAAACGCTTTAAATATTCCACGAAGAAGATGCAATAAACATTATACGACGCGTATCGAGCGGAGAAAATGGTAAAGCAACGATGTAACCCGAGAGAGGGAAAGAAGAAGAGAGAGAGAGAGAGAGAGACACAGAGAGAAAGAGAGAGAGAGAAAGAGAGCGAGAGAGAGAGGAGAATGGATGATCCTATAAAAAAAAAGGAAAAAAGGGAAGCCAAGATGAAAACAAGTTACGTATCGTAAACAAAAAAAGTAGGACGTTAATAATCTTTAAAATTTTACAAAGAAAGTTAAGAATGTCTCTTTTATGAGATTTATCGAAGTAATTTTGAAGAAAATATAAAAAAATATGAAGAAAGGGTTATTCCATGAACATGAAACAATGCTAACGGACGTATCCTCTCATTATGCTTTGTGGTAGACTTAGCATGAAAAGGTCACGAGAAGTAGAAGAAGTAGGAGAAAGAGGAGGAAGGAGGATAGGTTGGGGGATGGTCCTCCGGTAAACCGCGTAATTCTCTTTAATTTCTCCCGAGGCACTATCTCGTCTTTTGGTAAGAGGAGCGTAAAACGAGAGTAGAAAGAAGGAGAGAGGTGAGTGTGAGAGGTAAGTAAGAGACGGTGGCTGGGATGGAAAAGCAGGGGGAGAGGGTGTTCGGTAATTCGAGATTTCTAAGATTGGAGGAGCGCAATTAACGCGGCGATCCGTTCTCTCTAATTAAATCCTCTGGGTTTCCGTAAGGGAAATGCGTAGTAAGAAGTCCAATAGATACTACAAATGTAAAATATATATATATATATATATATATATATATATATATATATATATATACACATATCTGTGTATAAATATACAACACTCACCTCAACTCGATGCCTTCGCTTCGTTTATCATTTATGCTGACGATGAGTTCGCGAGGCTGTATCGCCTTGTTGCTGGTGCACTTTGAGGAAGTCACTTTGCCGCACGAGCGTTCACCAAGAAGCACGAACGAGCGCGAGGCTCGAGATACACAGAATGAAAAAAACGAAACCGACGGATAGAAAGTACTTTTTTCACGTTCCTCTTATATAGGAATATATAATATGTATATATATATATATATATATATATATATATATATATATATACTCGCGAATTTGTTAAAGCACGAATGACGATGACAAAGACGAAGACGATGACGACCACAACGATTAGATTCACGAATTTTATTAGAGATCAAAGAAACTTCATTTCAAAGTTGCTCTGCTTTCTTTTCCGTCAGCTGATCACTCGTGTTTTCCTCCACTCTAAGTCGATATTCATATACAAATAATCTCTTCTTCCAAACGATATAACACGGGATTTAAATTAGCCAGCAGGATTCTCCAAATACTCGTTAGACATAAATAAATAAAGACAACAAGGAACTCACGCGAAGACAATGGAGAAGAAAACACGTTGCCGATAACGAGGACGATGACGACAACAACGACGACGACGATGACGAGGACGACAATAACAATCAAGAACACGAAGAAGAACGGAGGACGTAAACACACTGGACACTCGAGGTCTCTTGACTGCTTTTGCTTCGACACGGTCGCGCGCGCACCACTTGCGGAGAGCTTGATAAACGCGCGCGGAGAGCAACAGTGCGCAAGCTGTGCTTTTTCCTGCAGCTTTGCGTCAACTTCTATATATCTTCCTATAGATATCTACGTTGTACCAGTGGCCAACGAGGACCCACCCTCTCCCTTTACACACACACACACACACTCTCTCTCTCGCTCTCTCTTTCTCTCTATTTCTCTGTTTCTCTTTATCTCTCTTTCTCTCTCTTCCCCTTCTTTCTCTCTCTCTCGCTCTCTCTCTCTCTCTCTCTCTCTTTCTCTCTCTTTCTTTCTCTCTTGCTTTCTCTCTTTCTCCCTGTCTCCCTTTTTCCGTTTAATACGTACGTGCGTACATGAGTACGTACGTGCGTTGTGTTGCGTCTCCCGCGGTGCGTTTTCTCACGATAGCGACCACGGTGGAGCGGCCACGGTGGATCGCGACAAGTAACTGCCGAGAGAGCCGGCCGACCCCGATTACCTCGAGTCTGCGCCCTGCCGACGCGTTTCTACTACACACCGGATATAAAATATAGACGACCACCACCCTCTAACCCTCACCACCATCACAACTCTCCCTTTTCGTCCCACCATCTCTTATATACACATCTACGCGTTCTACTCTTCTTCTACGCAGCGAAAACCATCCCTCCTCTCTCTTTCATCTCTTCTTCTTGTTTTCTCTGTCTCATTTTCTTTTACCTATCCAGCTTCTTCTTTCTTTCTTTCGTTCTTTCTTTCTTTTTTTTCTTTTCTTTTCTTTTCTTCCTTTCTTCCTTCCTTCCTTCCCTTCGTCGAGTGCGCCCGCGCACTACACTTTCTACTTTTTTTATCTCTATCTCTCTATCTCTCTTTCTCTCTCTCTTTCTCTCTCTCTCTTTTTCTTTAGAAACTCGAGCTTGCCGCAGCACTGCCCGTTGGAAAAACTTCCCCCTCGCAACGCAGCAACCCAACGACGCGATTAGATCAACGAATTTCGGAATGTAACACCTTGCGAGCTTCTCTTTCTTCTTATTTATGCGAACGCGATAGGAAATGTTCGAGGCTCGAATACCTTGCGTAGAAATCGATGATAGAATAAATTTTGTTTTCTGAGAAGAGGAGTGAACGTGAGAAAGTTATTGAAAAGTTTACATGTTCTCTGCTTCTACCGCTATTATATGTCTCCCTCTCTCTCTTCCTCTTTCTCTCTCTTTCTCTCTCTCTCTCTCTCTCTCTCTCTCTCTCTCTATCTTTCTATCTATCTCTCTTTCCTTTTCTTTCTCTTTCGTTGATTTACCGACTGAACGAATGTATACATACATACGATTCATCCAAGAAAAATAATAATTCGCACCTCGCGTGACGCTTCGTAATATCAGACCAGAGCTTTTTTATCATTACCAAGACAGAACGAACGATAGATCAATGGGAAATTATTATTGTGGTTAAGAATCCAATCGTCCAGTCAACGGACTTTTCTTTACTCGTTTGTAACTCTGACATAAAAAAAAATGGATATAATATCGATAAAAATTATATTAGAAGTAAGTAGAACTAATCATCACTTATACATTTGAGACATTCTATATGATATATATAAATCGAAACAACATTTTTCCAAGGTATCCTCTAAAAAAGTTTTCGTATATATTTCGAATAAATTATTATCGAGAATGGGCCTTGTGGTCTTTTTACGGACTGTCGCGTTCGTTCTTTACGACGACGTTTAAAGCACGTGGATATGCGTATACCCGTAATATTATATTCGTATAGAAGGTTTCGCTCTGAATACACGAATACACGTGGGACACGTTGTCGAAACGAAAGCGAACCTCTTCTCTCCTGTCCGTGACGATACGTAAATGGACGGGTTTCGAGTACTGTGTATTATATATATATATATATATATATATATATATATATATATATATATATATACATATATATATATATATTATGTATTATATATATACATATATATATTTGTATATATTCGTACGTTTACGTAGGAGACATCTTCGTGCTTTTATCATCAAATGCAAGTATTCTATGCATGAGCTAGCACGTAACGCGTTACGAGTAAACTGTCGGACGCACTACAGACATTCACTAAGAATCTTTTTCGGAATGTAGATACTATATTTTATAGTTTTCCTATATTCACTTATGAAATTTCTATTTCTCATACCGTTAAGGTTTATAGGAATATAAATTTATATAACATGAAATAATTAAGATTTTTTTTTTTTTTATAAATATTTTAATTATAATAACCTTTCTAAACCGTATAATTATGATTTTATGGAAGGGAGATATGTGTAACCAACAAGGATAAGGCTATGGCATTACTGTGAACAATGATTACGAGAGAATAACGTTGATTGCTGTTGACAACATATTTCTTCAACTATTATAATTATTCTAGAAAGTGATTATATCTAACGAGAATGCATTGTTCATATAAATCGACAACTATCTTTAATGCGAACGTAATTGCGATAAAATTATACCATTATGAGACGCAATATGCATAACGCAAAACTTTTAGACCGTTCATCATCCCTGGTTTTATAATGGTTTACGCCAACAATGAGGTCATGTGTAATTCTTGACCGATTTTGATGAACAAGTTCTTATTTTAAAGATAAAGGTAAAGGTTTAAATGAGAATATGGGTATATTAAATTTTTTAAATATTATAAAAGATCTTTAATTTTATATTTCAATAGATGCAAATTTTGTTACTCGTTCTCATTAAAGAAAAAGCGTTTGAATGGCTTTGATACATAAAAAACAATTAGTTCATCAATACAAATCCTTTTTACGATTATTTAACAATCATCTAAGAAATATATATATACACACATATATATACAATTATAGTGAATTTTACTAATTATTAATAATTATATATAACAATTATTTATAATAATCAAGATTATATTTCATTCACTTAAACATTACATAGCTCGGAATGCATATTAAATATCAATAAAATTTTATTTAAAAATTTCAGGATGATTAAATAATAAACTCGGAATCGTTGTCTTCATCTAATATCAACAAAAAAAAACGGTCATTGACTTTGATGGTTATTGAATTAATTTTTTGTTGCATTCAGACGAGTAAACATTGAAGATCTTTGTTTCCAAACGTTTAAGATGACAATATTAATACTTTCGGGAATTTTATAATTATTTAAACAATATATAATGTATACAAAGTACAATGAACTAATATTTAAACAATTAATACATTCTCTTAAATATTATACAGATTATTAAGTATTATATAAAATAATTTTACTTCAACATCTCAATGCGATTAAATTTTCAACCTGTAGTTTTTGCTTTCATTTACTATCAATAAAAACAAACTTCTCATTTACTTTGACGGTTATCGAAACAGTTCTCTTTTAGATTTCGACGAGTAAATATCGAAGCACTCTCTTTCCAAACGCGTAAGCTTAAATAAATTCTACTTTTGATAATTTTAAAATTATTTAAATAATTTGAAACTTAAATGGAGTTTAATAAGCCAATATTCAAACAATAATAGATTTATTTAAACATTTCATAGGTAGAAACACGCCTTAAATATAAAATACATACATAGATTTAAATTAGCATTTGAAAAAAGTTAAATTTAGAACTTCTGGTCGTTGCCTGTTTATGTCTACAAAAGCAAAGTTTCCATTTTGACTGTTATCGAAACAGTTTTTTTTAAATTTCGACGAATAAAGATGGAATCATTTTCCAAGCAAATAAACTGCAATAATTTATATTTTCGATTATTTTATGAATGTACATCAGGTAGTTGAAGAATATTTAAATAATAATATACTGAATCACGAAGTAGAGTCGATGTTGGACGCGATAAAAACTCATTTATAGTTATTTTATAGACTCTATCTTCATGATCAAAATGGCCATTGTGCAGGCATCCGTAATAGTAGTAAGTAGTAAGTAATATATAGTAGTAAATAATAAGTAGTAAGTACTAAATAGTAGTAGTACTATTTCTCAAGACATTTTTCAAGTAGTACAAGCGGACGACCTTTATATGGCCCGATATTATTTAAGTAGTATAATTGGACGACCCTTATATGGTCAGATATGTTTTAAATAGTACAAGCAGACAAGCTTTATTTGGTCAAACATTTAAATAATACAAGTGAATCATTCAATGAGTTCAGACAATAATTATGTTCATGTTTTTCTGTTTCAGAAGATTATTACAATCGCGCGCGTAGCAATAATGTAATTGAGCGTATATATTGCTACAATAAAAAGAAAAATATCATGATGTAAAAGCAGTGTTTGTTCGTTCTCATTTTGCGATTTAAATAATAAGTGAACTTGCATCGACTGCGTGTAATATAGTCGTTAGAGTCAGTGTTGGTTCCCAAAGTTTTTTGCTTTTTTAACAAACGCACAGATTTTTTATAAAAGTCAGTAGATTTTCGCAAATTAACTTCAGTGATCATTCGTTAAAAAATATCATTTAAGAGGATCTCAATCTATAGCGATATCGACCACTTCATTTTCAACCACCTTTCTATCTATTCTCAATTTCAGTTCTACAGTAGCTCCAAAATCGCGGACGAGTGTTTTGGAGCCATCGTAGAACTTCTTAAATAGTAAGTGAATTTTTAAATCCCTCCGATTACTCAATCATATCAAGAACTAAAGGTCCGAATCGGCAAATATGATTGGTTGTAATTAATTAGTAGAAGAGCATTAAGCGACGAATAAATTTCTTCAGAGATTTCTTATTTTTTGATTTATTTATTAGATCAGGAGAAGGTCTTTTTGTTCAACCGCGTTAATTATAATTATTTGAAATTTTAAATATTTTAATATATTATCAAAAATTTTTCTCACGTGAAAATAGTAAAGAATTAATATTAATGAGTTATAATAAAGAATAAGGAAGATGACATTCGCGATGGATTCGAGTTGCTGGATTACAAGCAAAATTATATGATTATTTTTCTAACAAATAGAATAATCGCTTGTAAGAAGCAGTATCAAAGGATTTTTCATTAATATTATTAAATAAAAATTAATTAAATATTTAATCAATTTTGTTGATAAAAGAAAAGTCTCGATAGAGTCATTGCTTTTAAATGAAAAATGTCGAGTAGAATTATTGATAAAAGACAAAGACAAAGGATCATAACTCGTAGGCCCTAAAATAAATTAATTGATTTTTAGCTCAGAAATTTCAGCAATTAATATAATGTACTAATTATGTTTCTTCCTTTATGTATTCTCGATCTTTCAAATATATATATTCTCGATCTATATATACTCTCTTTATATATTCAATCTATATACTCTCTCTATATATTGAATTTCTATATATATTCAATTTATACATTATACACTCTCGATCGATAGAAGTAATCATTTTCTATGCAAAAATCTTTTCTAAATTGCATTAGGATTACGTTAAGATTGCGTTAAGATTGCCTTAGGATTCTGGAATTCATTCTGCATTTAGTGCTAAGAAAAGAAGAAGCTATATGACGAAGAGATCCTCATATACTGTGACTCTAGAAGGAAACTATAGACTATTGAGTTATTTTCACCAAAGGAGATTCATCAAAACCTTTCGAGAATGATCTTAGTCATATTTTAATTTTACCATATTGTCATTCAAAATGCTCTCATGATAGTGGTGTAGATTTGAAAAACTGAGATAACATAACATACCGTCTCCTGTCCCACACTGCCACACGTGCGCGAATAGGATTATTTCATATCTTATATATTTCTAATATCAAAGTCAAGTCATTAATTTTTCGCCTTCTTCTTTTCTAAGGTCTAATAAAATTTATAATTTTATTCTTATAAAATCAAGTTCTATATTAAAGTCATAGTTATGAAACATATAAGATATGACAATTGTGGGAACCACTGAAAGTGTATTGAACCAAGATGCACACGAAGCTGAAACGAGCATACCAGGATATGTGCCAAGTTCTCCCATTGCCTCGCATTACAGGGAAATAATTTTTGTTTAGATTAGAATCAAGAAATTTTCATTTTCTTTTACTTTTTTAAAATTACATTAAATTAAATTCAGAATTTTATCCGTCATAAGTAATACACACATACATACACATATATATATATATATATATTTTTTTTTTTCTTTATTTTCTTTCTTGTCTAGAAAATCAAATGCTATTAAAGTCATTAAAATAGAAATTTTTCGAATTACGAAACGAATAGGAAATGGCAATTGTGCAGAACACTAAAATCGCACGAAGATACACGAGGTCAAACCAGCCTATTATAATGTATGCTATGTTATTCATTTCCACCGTGTTATAGTAAATGATTAAGAAGTAAAAATTATTCATTTTCAATATGATTAAGTAATATGGATAAGTACTATATTCCGTTTAACGAGTCGAGTTAGTAGAGATAAACAAAACATTCGCATGCTAGGTATGTGATACATGAGATGAACATCAGCTATTGATTGTCAAACGATAATCAATTGAAAAATTCAGGAGCGAAAATACATGGGTCATTATTAGCTAATTTCAATTTTTCCGGCTTATAAGACAAATGATGTATTACTGATAGATTGTTGGAGTAATAGGGATCTGAAAGTTGTAAATACTCTCCTGTCCCGATCACGTACGTTTGTTTATTTCTACTGACTCGACTTGTTAAACGGAGTATAGTAGAACCTTTAAATCAGAATTATTTTCGGTTGATAATGTACTTTATTTGGCATTAGAGAAATAGTTTCTAGAAACTTATAAAAATCTTATATTTTTACTCTTTTTATAAATAAATTTAGATTTTCGATGAAATTTTAAATCACTCGCATAAAAAAGAAAAAGATTTAAAATTTTTAAATAGGATACAAGCAGGTTTCATTTTGAGGCATTCTTCTAATCAACTTTCAAGTATTTTCCAGTATCATGAACCAAACAAAAATAGTTAAGATCAAATATTATTAGGAACAGAAAATTTGTGAGTTATGTTATGATATGGAAAGACATATAATCTTTCAATTACGTGAAATGTCGAGTACTTTATTCCTATATTTCGATTAGATAAATAGAATTTTCGATACTATCGTTTTAAAATCAACCAATTTGAACCGGTTTACTTACGTACTTATTAGAGTAGATTTTAGAGTAAAGTCATCGTCATACTGTGGGTCTCCAGATATAATAACCTCCACGTGGTGAGACGTAGGTCGGTATTACTTAGGATATTCAAATCTAAATGTAGATTATATAACGCAAGTACTACCGAGCGAATGCATATTGCAATTTCTTTTCAAAATTTTTTTCTTTCTAATTCAAACTATACATTAATCTACTTACATTTTACATTGATAATTATACTTTGATAAAAAAAACAGATTAGATATAGTATGATTCTAAAATAATTTCTTAGACAAATACATGAAATTATGCCTATCGTTTTGTACCGACAATTCATCGTTCGAAAAAGAAAGAAAAAGTATTTCCGTAAAGGGTCATTACCATTCTCATTGCTAATGTTTGGATATCCTATGTAGAATTCATATCTTGGCAAATTACAAGGTTGAACGACAACGCTATTCTATCTCTAGCACTCTATCTCTAACCTTCCTCCGTTCACCTTAATCCTTTGAATTCGTTTCATCATTGCCTCTACCTTCTACTTGACCTTCACCTCATTTTATCAATTATCTAAAAGTACCGTTTCCATCGATTTCTTACTTTTTTATTCATTCATCAATATAAACGATTATAATTCCATACTAAAAAGAAGAATCGTCTTAATAAAAATCACATATATTGAAACATTTCTATCGATTGTATCTAGAAAAGCATCGTCGACGTACCAATTTCAATTAGTTCAATTTAATGTAATTACAATCGATTGTCGAGCTAGAATTGATATCGAATAACGAACATCGAGCGAGAACTTATAAATCAATAAAGTTCTTCCAACGTCGACTGCGGGGTAGTTTGTAATATTAATAAATAGTTCGTTAACGAAAAACGTTGATTAACGTTGATTTTCGAGATTTAAAAAAAGAACGTTTCCATGACGATTAGTTTCCTCTCTTGATTCACTTCCTTGTCCTCGTCCACGAATCCTATTTCCAATTGCAGAGGATCCATCTTTGTCATACTTGTCGATGCATATCGAGGATCCACGCACGTGCGCGTGCGTGCTCGTGCGCGGCCACCATGCGTAACGAGAAGCAGAGCGATAAGCCCAGCTACGCGACTCGCACGGAATTATTTGGTAAACTCACGTCTCCCGTTCGACCCAACCCACCAGTCAATTTCGTCGCTAGCTCTTGTTTACTCGTGCCTGACGTGAAAATCTTTTCTTCGAAATTTTGAGATCTCTCTATATATATATAGACTTCAAAATTATATATATATATATATAGATTTCAAAATTTCGAAGAAAAGATTTTCACGTCAAGCACGAGTAAACAAGAGCTAGCGACGAAATTATATATATATATGCATATATATATATGCATATATAAGCATATATATATGCATTTGAACTTCTCACCAAATTTCAGGTTAATCGATAATTCAAATAATATCGTACTCGTTTATATGTTATATTATTAACGATTATTTGATATTTTTATTTATTCGCGAAGACAAATTTTTTATTATTATTAATTTTTACAAAAGGATATTTTTAATAGGACGTTAAGTGTGAATTGTTAAAAAAAAAGAATTACGTCATTGAAAAAAAGAAATAGAATATGCTTGTGAATAAGTAAAATATAAATGTTCAATCGATTTTTTCGACTATTTAATCGTCTAGTTTAGCGTGTCCATCGATTTTCTCGAATTTTTCGAACACGTCATGGCACCGTTCACCCACCTACCGATAACACTATTTTATCCCATTTGTTTCCTTCTAGCCAACCGGTATTTCTTTATTTCTTCTCTCTCTTGATAATTCGTTCTCCAAATTGCGCTCCATTTCGCGTATACGTCGAATCATTAGCCACGGTTAACGCGAAATGGCTCGAGAGTTTACGAGCACGTTTTTACGCGCGATCGCACTGTGAAAACTTATAACGATACTGTAATTTATCGACCATGCATTCGTCCTTAATTTTATGGTAACGAATGAAAAAACAAAAGAATGAAAGAAATCTTGCATTTAATGAAACATAGTTCTTTTTACCTTCCTTATTAGGATTAGATCTAGTTTGATTCCCAAAATAAAATTTTTGTATCGTTTAATCGATCGTTCTTTACTAAATCCTTACGAATAATATCTTGTAATAGTGATCGATGGAATATACAAGCATTTTATGTTTCGTTTTGATCAGATTATATCGTACTGGTAGACTACTTGATAGAACAAGTTCGTTTACAGGACGAACGAACAGTCAGAACAATGTTCGATTCTATCACAAGTTCTCCGAAGCGACTGCTCGTCATATTTCTGAAAAAACATATGTTATGTGGTAGGAGATACGATATATTTTCTGCCGACGGAAGTATCTAG
Organism: Vespa crabro; assembly: GCF_910589235.1. NCBI lineage: Eukaryota > Metazoa > Arthropoda > Insecta > Hymenoptera > Vespidae > Vespa > Vespa crabro. The sequence continues at coordinate 6,542,147 of NC_060957.1, forward strand.
CAAAATGGAAATATTTATTTGACCTGAATGCCGATAGCGATAGAAAATCTCGTCATTCATTTTCTATACAATTTCGTTACTTTTCTGTCATTCGATTATCCGTCCTCAAAAATACTACGTTTTTCTTTTTTGTTCCTTTAAAAAAAAGAAAAAAAAAGAAGGAAAGAAAAAGTATAAAAAATATCAACGACGATAAGAAATGATACAAATAAAATAATCGATTTTATTACATATATCTTCAAGAATAAAGTTTGATAGACCTTGTTTGGAAGGAATAAGATAGGATAATTTTCATCGCACGCACAATACGATACATCGCTCGTTACGCATGATATATCGCTTCGTAGTAGTTCCTCTATGTACAACGTGTCTTCGTTACATATCCGTTCGTATCTCTCGCCACGTTTTGCGATACCGCATTCCATTACGCGAATTTTCAAAATAACGTCAATCATCTTCGTTAAATGTCCCGTTCGCTGGCCTCTTTTTTCTGTTTTTTTTTTTCGATCACAGTATCGTCAAACTTTTCATTCGCGAACGTCCACGAAATACGAGCTTTTTGATAAGCTCGTTAGTACGAGATATATAACGCTATAGATCGTGAACATTTACGATATGAGAAACATATGTAGGTAGATATTATAGGTAGAGCAAAACTTAAATGAAATGATATACCAACGTGAAATGAGATCGGGCGCTTATTTTATGTCAGAAATGATTTGAAGTCTGTTGATACTATTTCCTTCATATCATTTATTTTCAAGTTAACAAATTTTAAGGAAAAAAGAATAATTTTATTGATTCGAAAATTTGTGTTGCGAATTATAAGAGATATTGGAAAAAAAAATGTATTAGAATCAACGAATATGATATGATTCTCGTGACGACTTTCAAAAAGATCGCGATGGTAAATTTGAGTTCACCTATATGCTAATATTAAAGTTAGGATATGCATAACTTCCACCGAGGTGTATATCACCCACGGAAAGGAGCATCGCATACGACGAGGTCGAGTAAATCAAGTCGAACGAGCATAGACCTATTTTGAATTTGCGTGCAAGGGGACCGTCATGCATTTAGCTACTATATAAGTAAATGGAAATGCTTAAACGTCCTCGTTGCGCGTTATATTCCTGAGCACGAAAAGATTCGCGATTTATTTTTCAGTTAGCTTCATTATCGTTTATCAATGGGTGTTGTTATTCCGTTTAACGAGCAATCTTGATATATTTTCTTATTTTTTTCAACATTATAGTATTACAAAGAAGTCGCGATGTCCACCGTCAAGTAACTCGAATAAAAGTTAATCAAAATAATGGAATACTCGTTAAATTTCTACGAGTTTGACGGATCTACACAGTGTTACTCCTTTTTTTCTTTCTTTCTCTCTCTCTCTCTCTCTCTCTCCCCCCCTCTGTCTTTCCTTGAGAATCCAAAGTTTATGTTTACTCTAACTTCACCAAAGAATGTATTAAGTGTGTACTATCCGTCTCGAGAGTTTTACAGTTAGCATGAACGAGCGTTATGAGTGCCGAAGTATTCTGATTAAAGGAAAATCCGGAGTACGGACTGTAAACAACAAATACTCGAAAAGATCGCGATGAAAATTGCATTCTATGGAGAATCATCTCTCTCTCTCTCTCTCTCTCTCTCTATCTCTCTCTCTCTTTCTTTCTCTCTCTCTCTCTTTCTATCTAATTATCTATCTATTTATCTATCTATCTATCTATCTATCTATCTATCTATCTATCTATCTATCTATCTATCTATCCATTTATCTATCTATTTATTTATCTTTCTCTCTATTTCTATACTAAGAAATTGTAGCTTTGTCTGTCTCCCACTTAGCGAACATGTTTAAAGATTAGAATCAATGTCCCAACAATCTCTCTATCACTTTGACCAAGCTACGATAATCGAAGCTAACATAAGTTCGAAAGGAACTACACGTTCCCTTTTACTTCGGTTTTGACGCTAGTAGTCTACCATAGCGTTTGCAAGACCGCGAGCCAACTTTGAATACGTATATAGCAAAAGTTCGAAACTCGTAAGATGTCAGAAACTTTCAAAGATAATACAACAAGACGCAAATGCACTCTGGCAGCCTCGTCAGCAGCGAGGCAAGCAACTTTCCCAATTTGCTATCCATGACTGCGACTGCAGATTCTAACTCAGTCCTTTAAATATTCATCAAATTGTCCAAACACATATATCTACTAGAAACATATTGCATTATTATTATTATTATACCGATAATATCGATTCAATTTCATTAAAAAATATCTTATACCATAGAAAATATAAACAAAAGTATTATACATATATAAAACGTACATATATAAATCCTGAAATTTTTCATTATTTCGAACGTTAATTATTCGACTGTATTATTATTACTACTTTCGTAACGTTTTAAATCCTTTTCGAAAAGCATAATCGTACTAACCGGCCGAATAAACGCTCGAAGAAAAGGAAAAAAATACAAAAGAAAATTCATATATTAATTTAATATACTATATTGTTGAACAAACGAACGAACGAACGAACGATACACTATTAACAAGAGTATTGGAGGAGATAAAGGGCTTAAGAATAATAACACTTTCGCGAGCCCCACGTGAAACACATATTTGGAAACGTGGTAATCGTTTGGAAACATTTTATGAAGTAAGAAAGAAATAAAAAGAAAAAATAAACAAGACAAATGTTAAACCGCTTCTGGGAAATAAAAAAAAAAAAGAAGAAAGAGAGAGAATATATATGAAGAGTCATAAATAGATCGCCAAGTATTCACGACTCGCATCATTTACAGCAAATATATCCACATATAGGTATAAATCTATATACTTACGTATATACGTATGTATTTATCTACGATATGGCGCGAGTAACGTAGAGAGAAGATTCTGGGCGACGTTTTATTTAACGTTTACGATAGCAATATGCCAAGAGATCGTTATCCTAAAGCCACATTTTTCAGAGTTATCGTCGAATACGTTGGCGTAAATTGGGCTGCCGTCGTAAATGAAAATGTGTGCAGTGGTCGTACGTCATTAAGGTGCGATGATCCACGATGGTAGGAAACGTCAAAAGTGTTTTCTCTTTCTCTCTTTGTCATAGAATTGTAGAATGAGAGAGAGAAAGAGAGAGAGAGAAAGAGAGAGAGAGAAAGAGAGAGAGAGAGATAGAGAGAAAGAGAGAGATAGAGAGAGAGAGAGAGAGAGAGAATAGTAGTTTAAAGAGACTGTAGAAGATTTAACAGTCCATATAATTCTGTACCGCTGAGAGAGCACATGGCGTGGAACTACGCGTTGCATATACAGTGGACATTAACGCGTTACACCGACTAACATGTTAAAAACAACGTTAAATTTGTTGCATAAAGTTTTCCTCCTATCTCGTTGCTGGATTTCGCTTAATTTCGAGTCACCGATGTTGGACGACCGGCCAGGGATTCTCAGCCTTTTTCGTTTTTCCCCTAAAACATTTTTTTCATTTCTCTTTCTCTCTCTCTCTCTCTCTCTCTCTATCTATCTCTATCTCTATTTCTATCTTTATCTCTTAAAACAAAAGGAAAGGAAAAGAAATAGAAAAATGAGAGGCCTTTCATCTCCTCCTTCTCCTACTCTTTATCCTATCGACGTGAGAACGTATTCGGCTGCGACGATTTATTCGGAATAATGGCAGGAAGATCCTTTGTCTTTTGGAGGAATAAGAGAAGAGAGAGAGAGAGGGATACCGCAAATGTTGGCTCTCTCTCGACTCGACTGGTAGGATTCGCTAGGTCAAACTAGGTCCACGATAGTGCACATAACCGGTGCTGTGCATACTTTGACAAGTTTACGACGTTTAACGGGATGCAAATGCCTGTTAGAAGTGCGTTCGCACGTGCGTCTATACGAACGATAAAGAATGCAATACACATGAGATGTTAGAGGATAGAGATAGAGAGAGAGAGAGAGAGAGAGAGAGAGAGAGAGAGAGAGAGGGAGAGAGAGAGAGTGAGATAGAAGAATGTCATTACAAGATCGTAGGTAAACTGTTGGTTTGGAAGGGGTGGTTAAAGGGTGGTAATAGAAGTGGGGGATGAGAATGCTACCCTAATCCTCGTATAACGTCGAGGGGTGTCAAATGGGGTATATGGAAGGGATGAGATTGGGCGTTTTCTCAGTTAGACTGGCCCGATGCCAACTACCGGACAGTGAAAACGATGTTTCAGCTTGCGATGTAATCGGTACATGTATTGTATATATATATATATATATATATATATATATATATATATATATGTTTGTATATATAGATATTGTATATATATACAAGAATATACGTATAATATTGTGGCTTACGCACCCTTCCAATTCACATAACAAAAGTAAAGTACTTACGACCACCAGTTGCAGAGTTCCTTTTGTCAGAATGGCTATATTAATAGTGAATTATTCTAAATCACTTTCTCCCCTCCAAGAGATTGTCTTTTGAAAATTATTTTATATTTTCGTTCTGAACGTTCAGTCGATTTAATGTATTGACGAACAAACGTTAAAGAGAAATTTTTTCTGTGTTATAAAAAAGAGAATTAATTTAAAGCCCAATATCTATTTTTATTTTTATTTCAAGATTCATATGGTACGATATTTTTCCATACATGAGAAATTACTTAGACGAATGTGATTCTAAAATGATTTTTTTCATAATATATTTTACTCATCAAAAAGAAAATCTAGTTATTTTGATCAAGTTCTAATGTCTCAACGTCGCTTCAAATTTCGTTAGGCGTAAGTCTTAGCGAGTATTTTAATGAAATTCGAGATAGAAATTCGACAAAGTTGAATCGAGAGGCACGTTAGCTACTCCAAGAGAGAGATAGATAGATAGATAGATAGAGAGAGAGAGAGAGAGAGAGAGAGAGAGAAAGAGAGAGACAGAGAGTCCTCGAAACCGTAGACAAATTTAGTCCTCGCTTCCTTGGCATCGGACAATTACTCCCGGCGTATCCGCAACACGACTATGAATTCCGCTCAAATTTCGACGCAGTTAGATGCTCAGGACGTTGAGCACGAGCTCTTGCAAGTACTCGCTACTACCTCGAAACATCCATCTCCTGCCCTAATGAGGAACAGAATACGCTATCTGTGAATAACTTATACTTACAAGCTAGATATCCTACGAATTCTCTTTGGATTATTACGATCCAGTCGTTTGTGGCCTGCTTTATCTCTTCCGATCTTATCTAACAACGATTCCCTATCAATCCTCACGTCGTTTGAAAGAAATAATATATGTATATAAAAAGTAAAATCCAAGAATCAACACGTACCAATACATCTATAAAAATTGTACATAAATTTATTTCATAAATAGAATATCAATTAAAAAGGAAGAATCTCATATTATATATTATCATATTTAATATTAACAATTTTCAAAAGGATAATACTTATTATTTATATTTTCGAATATTTTTATTTTCAAATTTGATATAAGGAATATCAAACGATATACTTGAACTATCCTTTTACTGATGACGAGCAAATCGAAGCACAAATTCGTTTTTATCGTTTCGCTTTTCGACGAAAACTGTCTGTACTATATCTCTCTTTCTCTACCTTTCATCCATCTATCGAATCCATCTTCGTTACATCGTTGCTAGAAACGATACGGTCGATATAATCGACGAGTTTTCTTCAAGCGACGAGTCTTCGTCTTTTACACTGAGAGAAATACTCTTCGTAGGAAATGTAATAAGAAAGAAGAAAGAGAGAAAGAAATATAGAAAGAAAGATAGAGAAAAATGAAGAGGAGAGTTACGTCGGGTGGTAAGAAGCGATATCACGTATGTTTGGCGTCTTCTTTCCAGAGAAAGAAAGAGAGAGAGGGGGGAGGGAGGGAAGAGGGAGAAAAGTACGATTTTGCTTGGCTGGTCAGACGTAAGAACGAACATCTCGCTTTTATTTCTGTCGTAGCTCCTAACGAGATATTGATACAGCAACGATACCAACCATAACTTTTCAAGACAGCCATCTCACACGTTCTTACCTCTATATATATGTACATATGGTATCTATGTACATATACATATACATATGTACGTGTGGTAACGAATAAAATTGATGCATTTTCAATTCTATCTAATAGTTTTTTTTCTTTTCTTTTCTTTTCTTTTTTTTCTTCATAAATATCATAAATGTATTTTTATTATATTCTACTTCATAAGCGATCCTGATATAAAACAAATACAAATTCTCGTATAATATTAGAATTTTTTTTATCCACGTAATTTACTCGTTATAGATAATTTCATAAATAAAACCGATTATTAAATATTACTATAAATTATTTGTTTTTGTTAAAAATATATGGATATATTTAATACGTTGACGTTGGTATGTACTACTGATGGCTCAAACGAAATAAACTCATCGAACAATGCAATATAATTTTAAATATCGCTTAAATTTGCTGCTAGTAAAATTTTTTTTTATTTTTAATAATTATATATTATTATTTAATAATTATATATAAATTAAAAACTAATTTGTCTTTTTAATATTTAATTCTAATTATAATCTACAATAAATAATAAAGTAAGATGATTTATTACTGTTCATACAGTTTTTTTAAAACAATTTAAACATAATGGTGGCTGATCTTTACAAAGAACCATTCGATGCAGTAAAATACAAATTACAGCATCAACGTGTTAAAAATAAAATCTGATGAAAGAAAAAGAGAGAGAGAGAAATCAAACGGTGATCCTTAGATCACTATATGCCATTTCAATCCGCCAACATACATATATACATATATATACACATACAAATACACACTAAATATAGAATAGTCTATAGCATCTGTATGTCGTTAGACCGAGGATGGGCTACGGTAAATCCACCTTAGTATGTGCGGAGACTTGCGAAGGTAGCCCGAATAACCACCCTTCTTGTTCTCGAGCATCGTCCATAACATCGTTCCAGAGTTTCAGGACACTGGCGGACGACTTGAAAATTTATTACCAGGATATAAGGAGAAGAAAAAGACACAAAAAGGGAACGTATAACGAAGGACGGAGAAAGTTACGGATAAGTCGACATCTCAGCGATATACTAGCCTTGAAAACCGCGATCCTAACTCCCTAGGGACGAATAAAAATGGACGACTTTAAATTGTCCGTACCGTTTAGCAAATAGATTCTTTAAAAAATGTGTACACTTTTCACGAAAATCTTACAACGATTCGGAAACAACCGAAAATCTATGCTGAATATTTTAATAATAAATTATTTAAAGATTGGATTTTTATAATGTAAAAGGAAGAAATAAAAAGTTGAGAATATAAACGATTAATAAATGATCGGTATAAAATCGAGAAACTCAGCATACTGTAACGAATGTGTAATTTTATGTTAAAATATAAATTACTATGTATTGCTTTTTAATAAGAATATTTGTATGTTTCATGTTAATTAAATGGTTCAGATAAATCATACAGTATTGCCTCGAGTAAATCGACAAAATCGGACAACTGTATATCGAGTACTAAAAACTAAATATTTTATTCATGTTACCGATATTTGTTTCGATTCAGATTTAAAGAATTTATTACGAATCAGATTTCAAAGGATTATAAAATATAGATTTAGTATTCAAATTAGAAAATATTTTTATAAAAATGTGCGAACCATGAGACAAAACAAAAATAAACACGTAATATTCATTATAAGTTAGGTTATGTATTCTGTAATCTTTACTTTGATATTTCACTAAACGTATAAACCATATTAACCCAAAGGTGCAAGAAGCAACGAGAACGCTTTAGAAACTCGGCGCTTGTTACGCAGTTTAAAATACTTACTCGTGAGATAAGATCCGAAATTTAAAGCGTCAAAAGGCAAGCGTGGCTTTGGGAGCGCTAATTTGCTTAGCATTTGCTTATATGTAGAATACAAAATGTAAAAGAGTCTAAACACGATAGGCTAAGTGTAAAATTTTTAAAGGAATATAATGTTTATCATTTTTCATATTCTATTGTTAATAATTGTAAATGATAAATAATAATTAGCTATAATTGCAAAATATTATTAATTAGAGTTTTGTCGACATTAATTTGAGTTAATTATTGAGATATTTAATAATATATAAATATTTAAGAATATATAAATCGAAAGTATTAATATAACAATAAATAAATTCGCTTAAGTATATGATTTTTAAATATTTGTAAGTAATTGTCCGCAATATGTAATAAAATTGAAAGATATAAAGTGCTGCCCTCCAAAGAGTCAGAAACTATCAATTAAAAGAATGTATTTACCGACGTTACAAATTTCAACATGTTATATATTTATTTCTATGATCGACATATTCAAATTATGATATTTCCTTTTTAAGGATAAAGTTTAACTTCCTATTCTATTGACAATTAAGATAACGTTTGCATTTTTTTATCTTATATAATATTGAGTCGATAAAATAGATAACTGAATACTTATAGAAGATAAAGCGGATGAACTCCGATGATAAAAGCTTATGATAAAACAGGAAGAAATTATCCATTGACAAAGCTAATGATATTCATAGCTGGATATTAATAATCATATCATGATAAGATGAATAAAAGCTTATAATTGATATTCTATGAAAGCAGTTCGTTTATCTGATTCATTAATAAATTGTGATTTCAAAAACACGTTGAAGTACAAATGATTACAAATTTCTAAAAATAAATGTTTGAAATTCATTAACTCTACAACTTTTACAGCAACACTAATAATTAAATAATAATATCATTGCAGTAAATTTTTCATTATCAATATTTCTTCCAAACAATTCTAACTTACCAAATTGATAATATTTTCAGTAGGAAGTAAATTATCGAGTTTAAAACGATGAAATCATCATTTTACATTTCGTATATAAAATAATTATTTAAATTCGCTTAAATATCAATATTTCATATCATCGCATAGAAGCCAACAAGTATTTTAATTTTTTGACAATTATAACAATTTAATTCTAATTATTTCTATTAAAGCTGTTCACTATCCCTGATTTTATAATGATTTACACCATCAATGAGAACAGGCATAATTCTTGACCGATTTTGATGAAAAAGATTTTATTTTAAAGATGAAGCTTTAATTTAGGATATATCTTTTTTGAATTTTTGAAAAAACTTTATTTTCTTCAAAAACGTCGTATTAAAAAATAACATTTTTTAATAATAATTAATGCACAAATAAAAAGCTTTTCTAAAAATTTGAAAAATATATATCGTAGAAAAAATCTTCATCCTTAAAACGAGATATTGTTCATTAAAATCAGTAAAGAATTATACCTTTTCTTATTATTGGCGTAAATGCTGTTTTCGACATTTTTCGCGTAGAAAGTTCTGTACTGTGGCGCCTCTCGAAATTTGCGGCAAAAGAGAAGAAGCTCATAACCTTCTACTACATTACTATTCTATGTCACATTAGAATGGGGCATGTTTGTTCTTGAAGTAGCGTTTATCTGCTTGTTGTGTACATAAATAACAGATGCTCAGATTTCCTGAATCATTCCAAATGCAAAGAAATGCATTTTACGATGCTCGCACGGAGAATCTACGGTACTTACTCAGTTATTTTTTGAACAAATAATTCTAAAGAAAAAGAAATAAAAATAAAGAAATAAAGAAATATGTAAAAAAAGAAATTCGTGTACTATGTCACAAAGATTGTTATGCCTAAGAAATTTAAAATAATTTTAATAAAAAATTCCAATACTGTAAAATTTTGATCTCCGGGGAAATTAAAATAATCATAGTTGACTTTATGTAATATAAACATTCGGTCTTTTAATTAACTTTGATGATTACCGAGTTAGTTTTCTTTTGAATTCCGACGTGTGAACATAGAAAATCTCTTTTTCTAAACCATATAAATTAATGCTTTCCATAATTTTTCAATTATTTAAACAATCTTTAATGTACACGACGTACAATAAAGTAATATTTAAACAATAATACATTTGCTTAAAAAGATTAAAAAAACGGAAACGCGGAAAAAACTTACAATAATTTTAATTTCTTTTGCATTAGACTTAAATGTTGAACTGGCGTTTGTTGATTAAGTCAAAAAAATCAAACTTTTAATCGACTTTGACTATTACTAGATCAGTCTTTCTTTGGATTCCGATGAATAATCATCGAAGCTCTCTCAGAATGTCTTTCCTGCAAGTAGCAATAAAGACTTAAAGTAAGTATATTTTTATATCATATATTTCTTGAATAATTTATAGTAGTTTCTTATTATAATACTGATACTAATTTTTTTTTCTGTTTAAAAACTTCATTGTAATCGTGTGCATAGCAATGAAGTAATCGAATGTTTGCATCGCTAAAATAAAAATATCGCGAAGTAGAAGCAATGTTTGTTCGTTCGCGTTTTGCGATTTAAATAACAAGTGAACTTGCATCAACTGCTTGCAATGAAATCATTAGAGTCAGTATTGGTTTGCAAAGTTTTTTGCTTTTTTAACAATAACACAAAATGTATTTACAAAAGGCAATAGATTTTCGCGAATTCACTTCAATAAGTATTTGTTAAAAAATAACTATCATAAATTAGAGTCAGTGCATCATTGAAGAGGATGTCGACTTACCTCATTTTCAATCATCCTCAATTTCGATCTAAATCGAAAATGATTATTTTAGAGCCGTCGCAGATTGCTCTAAAAAAGTAAGTGAATTTCTTATATTTCGTAAATAATAAGTGAATTTTTAAGTCCCCCTGATCATTCAATCATGTCAAGGATTAAAGATCCGAATCGACAAGAGTGATTGGTTGTAATTAATTAGTAGAAGAGCATTAAGGGACGAGTAAATTTCTTCGGAGATTTACTCGTAAATAGTTTCGTGATTTTTTATTTTTTTTATTAGATCAGGATAGGGTGTTCTTGTTCAAATCTGTTAATTATAATTATTTGAAATTTGGAATATTTTAATATATTATCAAAAATTTTTCTAGCGTGGAAATAATAAAGAATCGATATTAATGAGTTTTAATAATGAATGACCAAGGCGATATGGATAGTTTCTGAATTACAAGCGGAACTGTATAATTTTTTTTCTAACGAATAGAATAATCGCTTATAAGAAGGAACGCCCAAGGATTTTTCATTAATATTATTAAATAAAAATTAATTAAATATTTAATCAATTTTGTTGATAAAAGAAAAGTCTCGATAGAATCATTACTTTTGAATGCAAAATGTCGAATAGAATTATGATGTGATCCATGGATTGAATTCATGGACATTTGTACGGGCTGCTGTTTCAGTATCGTGTAGAGCTCTCAGTTGGAAGCCTTGGGAAGGACTTTTCGATGAGGACCCTCAGATGAGGAAAAATCGAACTCCATTTTGATTGGATATAGCCTGATATTCAATATATCCGAATAATATTCAATATCTACCTCTTGTTCTGCGTTTGATCGTTGTCATGTGCTCGTACATTAGGTCTTTCTTTTCTTTTCTTTCTCAAACTCTCTTTTCTATCTTATATTTCTTCTCTTTCTCTTCTTCTTTTCCAGAAATCATCAAGGGATAGATTCATCTATGATTAAATGAGTCTAATATATCGGATGAGTCTGACGTCGAATGGCTCGGTTCATTATCGATTTTTACGCGAGAATACGGGAAGGATAAGTAGAATACTCGCGCACGTGTCAGTAGCCACAGGCGTGGGTGTTCTTCAGCACGATTAAAAGTCCTATATAAGACTTCGTTTTATTTGTTCGAAAAATCGATTAGTTTATCTCGAGATCGTGAATTTTAGAACAGTCACCGTTTTTCTAACATTCGCGTGGATATCCAAGCGTAAATTCAAATGGACTTCGTTGTATTGTTTGAGATTCGGGGTATACGAGTAGTTCTACTTAGTATGAGAATATATGTAGCTGCTGAAGTTGCGACGGTCCTATTATTCGTAAGCGGGAACTGACCTTCCGTCAGATAGCGTTGGAAGTCAAAATTGTCAGTTAGCTCATATCACTTCGGATTTCAACGTAGAATTACCGTTATTTTAATACTTACGTAAATATTTTAGATTAAAGTCGATAAATAAGAGTGACTTTAGAATAGTCATTGTTAGCCTGTGGGTCTCCACATGCAGTAACTCCACATAATAAGATTTATCGGTAATACTTGCGATATTGAAATCTGATTATAAATCACTCAACGCAAGCAGTACGAATGGTTGGATATTTCGATGTATTTTCAAAATCTTTGCAATCTAATTCTGATTAAACATTAAAGTACTAACACTTTACGTTGCCAATAATTCTTCTATCTGCAAATAAATAAAATATAAATAAATTCAAAGATAATTACTTTAAATTTGAAAATTTATATACTATCATATGTGTTAATTATATTTATTATTTATACTTTTATAATAAACCAAATGCGTATCGACGTCGTATCTAGCACGTATCACTGCGAGACTCACGTTACCATCAAAAAAAAAGAAAATACATATAATAGACTAAAAAGTGAATTCACAGCTATCACACGACACCAATTGTTATGTATGTGCGAGAAAGGAATAAACAAACAAACTTATATACCAATACGATAATGGAATGGTAGGAACAGCGTTACCCGTTTGTATTTGTAATTAATATCTATCTTATTAATATCAATCCATTTCTGTCACTAAAGTCACGCACACTTCGAATATTAAGTAGTGAACAGTCTTAAATAAAAAAAAATAGAACATTATTATTATCAACAATAATTTCCCATAATTGACAAAAAAAGACCCCCAATATGACCAACCGAACAGACGATAAAACAAAAATCTTCTATAACCGATTAAAAAAATGGATCTACTACTACTAATAGCACATTCGATAAATAATAGTCAATTATTGCTTGCCGATGAAACAGAGATCTACTATTACCTACTGATAAGATAGATTTACAATTACCGATTGATTAGTCAACAAAATGATAATCTTCTAATGCCATAAATGAGTTATTAGTGTAAGATTAAAATACTCAATCGGTAATAATAAATCTTATTTTTTTATCATCTGTCGGTAAAATAAATTCTTACTTTTTTTTTAATTTACTGTTTTATTTGATATTATAGGATAAAAGGATAAAGAAACTCAACACATTTAATAAAAAGAGAAAAATTAGAACAATAACAATATTCAAGGCATATGACTTCGAATCGTCTTAATTTCTATCGATTCTTTTCTTTTGTTTTTCGCATTATACAATCATCGCTCTGACAACTTAATATATTAGAAAATAAGGATTACTTAATAGAGAAATAAAATGTATTTTAACTATGAAAATACATTTTCGTCACAAAATGTATCGTCCTATCATATAAGTCGTCTGCAAAAATTGTTGCATAATTGCCGTAATTTCTTCATGATTTCTTTTACAAATCCAAATGCTCAAAGATATTTGCGCAGCCAAACAGCACTATTAAATGAAAAACGTCGACACATTCAAAACTACAAGAACATAATTCATCCATTTAGTAATTTTAGGTAAGAATAATAAATCTTGTTATTTTTAAATTAATTTTAAATAAAGGAAATATAATTTTTTAATGTTCAAATTTTATCAAAGAAACCAATCGTAAATAAATAAAGTATTTAAATAAAATATTTCTCAGATATTACTGGGACATCTTGCTCATCGTGGGAATGATAATTATCCTGTTGATAACACCATATCAAGCGGCATTTAGTATCACTCAAGAGACTCTCGTTCCAACATTCATTAAAAATTCTTTACTCCTTCTCTGTTGCGGAGACATGTTCGTTAATATATCTACCGGGTGAATACAATTACAATGAATTATATAAAGACGATGAAATAGGTTATCTACAAATGAAATGAATAACAAGGAAATATTTATTTTTGTTTAGGTACTTCGATAAACGTCGATCAATCGTCGAGATGGAACGGAAAAAAATTATAGAACGATATGTAAAACATGGTACATTCTTTACCGATCTTTTTGGCTCTTTTCCAACGGACGTGATATTTGTGAATATGTGGAACGAATGCAAAGTAACCCGAAAAATAGTTTCTTTACTTTGTATCTTTCGATTTTTTTCTCTTAAAGCTTATATCGACAAATTATCATGTACTAAAAAAATATCAATATTTCATTACCGCCACATTATTATATTCTTTTGGTTGATCATTTTCATTCACTGGCTATCCTGCATCTTTTGGCTAGTACCTATAGTAATTATTTCAATGAAACAACCAGATTATACTAGAACCAATTTTTGGATTGATGATGCTGATCTTTGGGATAAGCCCACAGATACACAGTATTTCTTTTCATTACTGCTGACAATAGGAAATTGTTTGAGATCCGGGTTCCTTAAAAATGATCGACGAAATGTTTTTGATCTCTACGTAATAATAATTGCCCAAATAATGGGTACCCTACTTATGTCGTTACTCATAGTAAGATTGATGCAATATATGAAAGGAACTTACTCTTCAAAATTTAAATATCAATGTGCCGTTCGTCAATTGAACCAATACATGAGACACAAACAACTTCCACGTCGAACTCAACGTCGAATAATTAATTATTATGAATTTCGTTTTCTACATCATTACTTTCGTGAATCTGATATAATCAATACTTTGTCATTACAATTACGTCAGGAAATTATTATGCTTTCTTGTCAAAAACTCGTAGAAAACGTTAGTTTTTTTGATAATCTTCCATTTGCTCTTTTAAATCATATAGTAACTCTATTGAAATCCGAAATTTTCTTGACGAACGATGTGATCATACGAGCGAACGAACGAGGTAATTGCATGTATTTTATTGGCAGTGGTACCGTCGCAGTTTATACGATTTCTGGTAAAGAAGTTTGCCATCTTGAGGATGGTGCTTATTTCGGTGAGATTGCTCTTGTAATGACGGACGAACGTAGAGTTGCCAGCGTAGTTGCTGTTGAGATTTGCAAACTTTATCGACTCGATCGTGTCGATTTTACTCGTACGATTCACCGTTACCCTATGTTGTGGGATAATATCAAGAAAATTGCTATTGAGAGACATGAAAGAACTATGATGCTTGATACTTACTAATTTGTGTAATTTTCAATATTTATTGTGTTCTTATAATTAATATTTCATACTTTAAATTTACATATGTACGTATATAATTTTAATAATACATGAACGTGACCATAATTTCAATTTAAAAATGTAATATGTTTATATATTGTATATATATTCATTTTATGGTATTAATATTATTTTAAAACTCGATACAAAAAATGTTGTTTATATTCTCAACTGATGAAAATTTTAACCGTTTTTCGGGAATGAGCAATACTATCCGTGATAATTTATGATAATTAAAAATAGCTCAACTACATATTTTTCATTAACATTTTGATACTACAGACATCTTCTTCTGATTTCTATGATATATATCTTTCTGATAATCTATTCTTATGATTATTATGCAACATGATCTATAGCAAGTGTACTTAAATATTAAGTCGTTACCGCATATGCGATACGAGAGAACTAATCATAATACAAAATTGTATCTATGACAGAGTCTTGTGTTCGTTTGGTTTTCAACTGCAAAATAATTTAATTTTCACGACACGCGTTAACATCTTTATCACCCTTCCTTTCTTTTTTATATTCTTAAAAATGAATAAACATTTGCGATATCCTATGATAATCTTTTGAAAGATCCCATTGGCGAAATAAATTAAAAATCACAAAGAAAAAGAAAAGATAAAGTTGAAAAGGTTTGTATCATCGACGTAGGTAACTTACAGAGTTCTAATTGCAGTCTCATTATCGAAGTCATCGCGGGGAGTCTTGGTGATGCTGAGGAGATGATGTATCTACCCTTCGGAACCATTAAGGACGTAAAAGTCGGGGCCTCGTTTATTTCTTTCGAGCGAGAAGCTTCTACACGGAAGCCAATGTGAGTACCAACGTAGTACGTCTTTTCTCGGTGTCAATGTGTACTAAAGAGAAAAATTAAAAAAGAAAGAAAGAAAAAGAGAGAGCCAAATAGCCTTTTCCAACCTTCAAATCCATCATTTTACAGAGACACGAGACGCTTTATATAAACCGTTGGCAATATCATCACCGAGCAGCTTTTCTATATGGTACCATGAGACTCATATTCAGGAGGTAGTAGTAGGTGCTGTGCTGTTAGAGCGATAACCGTGTTCGCCACGCTTTTTAGACTCGCCACGGTCGACGAGGCATAAATACGTAGTACTTGCGCGTCGTCAAGTCTGTTAAAAAGCTCCTCCTTCTTCTCATCGTTCGTCGATACGGTAGGAGTGTTATGTACGTTTAGTATTATAAGTGTCGCGTCCATCGAAAACTCGAACTTATTTTTCCCGTCTACCAACAATAATGACGTTAGCAGTAATTAAGGAAGAAGAAGAAGTAGAAGAAGAAGTAGAAGAAGAAAAAGAAAAAAAAGAGGAGAGGAGACCTTAGGATTTGTCCGTTAGACTTGACATTCGCACGTAGAGATCGTAAGTAAGCGATTGGTTGAGAAGGAAATATCAAGCTGGTTGGTCGGTGCGAATGGCGTTGGCGGTGTGCCGTTGAGAGCCGCCCATTCGACGAAACAATGGTTCGCGCGCATCGACGCATGGGCAGAGAGAATACAGAAAGAGAGAGAGAGAGAGAGAGAGAGAGAGAGAGAACGGAGGATGACAATGAAACGGTTAGGAGGGCTGGCCATTGTAATAGGCCGACGCGATGCGCCTGCTTGGTAGCTTCTATCCCTACTCCTATCCCTCTTTTACCATAAATGCGAAGAGAATAAGAGAGAAGAAAAGAGAGAAAGAGAGAACGTATTGTTATTAAAGAGAAAGCAGCCTGGCAACTCTACTCGTCGATTTGGTTAAGAGTGAAACAGAGTTATCGTTAAAAATGAAGAAATGAGACGAAGATAGGAAATGTATAGAAAGGGAGAGAGAAAAAGAGAGAGAGAGAAATAGTATGAGAGGGTAGAACAGAGCACGTTGTGGCTATAGTTATGTGGCCACACCCCGCCGAGTCAGCCAACGGGCTTTCCGTCGAGCAATGGCAAACCACCTGACCCCACAATGGGCAGATCCACTTATAAAGTACACGCGCACGATCTATTGTTACACACCATGCGCACTTGAATGCTGTACGGAACACCAAAAGGGGGTTGGAAGAGCCATGTAAAGGGGATCGTTCATAAACACAAAGAAAAAGAAAGAGAGAGAGAGAGAGTGAGAGAGTGAGAGGGGGAGAGAATATATGTGAGTTTGCGCGCAAGTACGTACCACCGTCAATAGATGTATAACAAATCAACAAGAAGAGAACTTATTCCATGGTCACGCATTCTTCCTGCCTAGATCCGGCTCGTTAACGCGATTAACGGAGCGTGAGTGATACGCCATCATGATACATCCATCGGAACGCGCATCCTAGAGGGAAAACGTCGTCCTGGTAATTCGACTTTTACCTTCCTTTTCAACATCCTTTCTTTGGCGAAAGAACGAATTTTCTTTTTGTCATCAAATACTATATACTATATACGAATATTTTTCATTTAAACTTTTTCAACTTTTTCACGTTCTCGAAAATATATCGTTCCTATGACATAACTTGTTTCAATGTTCGAATATTCTTTTCTTCTATTTTTTCTTCTCTTTTCTTTTTTTTTGCTTTTTCTTTTAATATACTTCAGTCATCAACCAACCTTATCTTGGGAAAAGATTCAACTGTTTCTAGACGTATAACGGACGTATAATATGAAAAGCAAAAAAAAAAAATAAGATCCTAGAGATTTCTCTTTTTCCATATCAATGTCTCCTGAACACGAGAAATCTCGGAGTGCATCTTCGCGTTGCTGTTCTTCCAATAGGACGAATACGCGGCACACCTATAGCGACACAAAACCCAGCGACGGCGACCCTAGGCTCTGCTGCCTTCTCCTCGGCAAGAACGGGTCGATACTCAGCAGGCCAGCACCCTCCCTCGGAACCACCACTCGCCCCTCATCTTTCTCTTTCTCTCTCTCTGTTCCCGCGCAACCCCTTCCATACCTCCGCCTACATACCCATCTTCACCCTCCATCGTAGCGTTCTCTCGTTCCTTTTGCCACCTTCCCCCATCTTCGTCCTGTTTCTCCTCCGACAAACCGAGCACATCCACCTTCACTCTTACCAACTCTCTCCTCTTCCACCTACGTTTCCACCACCTCTTACTCTCTTCCATTCTCTTTCTCTTTCTCTTTCTCTCTCTCTATCTCTCTATCTCTCTATCTCTTTCTCTGTCTCTATCTATCTCTGTCTTTCTCTTACTCTTCTTGATGGCCTCGTCCATAGGTGTATCGGTTGATTGATCGTTTATCGATACGAGAGACCACCCTGCTGAGTTCTACCTTCTCTTTCTCTCTTCCTTCAACTCTCTCTCTTTCTCTCTCTCTCTCTCTCTCTCTCTCTTCCTTCAACTCTCTCTCTTTCTCTCTCTCTCTCTCTCTTTCTCATCCTTTCCAGTTACCTATCCCATAGTACGCGCATTGCACATTTATAAGGACGCTGAACACAAGTCGTGTGTGCCATCTTTCTCTTTTACCTATACTCTCTCTCTCTCTCTCTCTTTTTTCTCTCTTTCTCTTTTTTTCTCTCTTTCTCTCTTCTCTTAAACCTCCGTCATCCTAGCCCTTATTCATCCCTCGAAACTCGAACGGCCGCCACCGCCTGGCCAACGGACCCGTCTGGATTGGTTTTGTGTTGGAAGGACCATGCTCGATTGATGTCGGTGTGTTTGTAAGCGCACCGGGCAACATCAATGTTTCGACTCCGCCGCCGTCCGCCCCCATTATTTCATCCCCGTCGACCTCTACCCTCTCTCCGTTACCTTTTCTCCCTCACCTCTACTACCTCCTCCCACTCTTCTCCCTTATAGAGAGTTTATATACGTATATAAATGTAGAAGGTATATGTATTACTCTCTTTCTCTCTTTCTCTTCAATCACCAGCGCGCACACACACACACACACGTTGTCGATCCCAATGCAGAACCGATACTTATTTATACGGGCTTCCGTTTACCATTCACTACATACGTAATTTAACCGGCGACCCTGTGCACTTCTGAAAACGCTCTATCAATTTTTAACGGCAATACGGATTTATCAACGCTTGTAGTCTTTTCTGTATGTTTACGTGTAAATATGCATCTAGATTATATAATATCTTATTCATCTGGCATACTCTTTGTATATAAATGATTAAATTCAAAGTTTATTTTTTATTTCGATCTTTATAACCAAAAGATTATTAAATAATTTCTATCATTCATTACATTTATTCGATGATATTTTTCAAACGCTTATAAACAAGCAGAAATGTCATAGAGCATCAATATTAACGAGCTCGAAATTCTTTGATCAGTTGTACCGGTTCCAAAAGGATGTCGCTAGCACCCGAATGCTGTACTACCCTAATCGAGTGGCTTCCAACCGTGACGTTGCATTACGGTGTTGACTGTCCGTCACACATCCCCGAGCTCGAATGACGACGTTTATAAGGTAGTGTCAACAACGGTGGGTAATGATGTGCGGTCCCTATACTCGCCCACCAGAGGAGTTTAGCAGCGGGTGGTCGGGCACCCGCAACGTATCATCCCGTCACGCTAGATTGAACGTCATTGTCCGAACTAAAGTCGCCGTTTATCGCTCAACGGCCAATGGCATGCGGATGTGGCTATGCATGTAACTGAACGACCTCTTATATTCTTCCTTGTTCTTGCAAAAAGTTGATATTCCTTTCAAAAGTGTTGAATATTTATGTAAATTTTAATCAATCGGTATAGTTGATGGATTGAAACAGTTTCATATTAATTATTTTATGTGAGTATATATTACCATTCTTTATTTTTTTTTTTTTTTTTTTTAATTTAAAAGAGTTTAATTAGACCAATTGATTATTTTCATAATTTTATAATCAAATGTACAATAATTATTTATCACAATATTCTTTTTTTTAACTTTTAAAAATATGTATAACCATTTCGAGAAAGTAAATTTTTAGCGTACGATACATTAAAACAATTCTTACGATTTTCATAAAGAACAATATCGTTAGTCTTTACGCACGCGTTACAAAGAGAGTAGATATATAGAAGAGGAGAAGGTTAGTAAAAGCTGACAAGGGTCGCGTGACGCTTGATCTGCATAATTCGAAGTCGCTTCGTCTCTGTAGTCACCCTCGTGATTTAACGAGATTAACAATGAACGGAGGGACGTTTCTGCAATTCACCTTGGTGTTACACGACCAACGCTCGATCATCTCCGTATCATCGAGGTATTTGTTGCAACGAATCGTGTTAAGGAGGGATATGACTGCCGAGTGATTTGCAAAATCGACCAACGTAGACTTCGAGTCTTTAGATATCTTCTCGTAGATGTTCCGAATATTAATCATCGTAGTGTTACCAATTATACCGTTAAACGAATACATTGGATTAGTTAGCGAATATATTAAAAATATAATAATAATAGAATTTAATCGTTTAAAAATAACAAATAAAATCTCTAAAAGAAAAATT
This sequence comes from Vespa crabro, assembly GCF_910589235.1. Taxonomy (NCBI): domain Eukaryota; kingdom Metazoa; phylum Arthropoda; class Insecta; order Hymenoptera; family Vespidae; genus Vespa; species Vespa crabro. The sequence continues at coordinate 6,562,756 of NC_060957.1, forward strand.
TTCTAAAGCAAAAGAAAAAACACGTGTGTTATCCCTAATTTTTTTATTTCTTTCTCTCTCTCGATTCGGATTACTTTTATTTCACGTAGACCATTTCATCGCAAACTCGAAATTGATCTGAAATTACTCGTGACGTTATACATATCTCGGTACATTCTCAATGGACATTTCTCGTCGTTGGCAATACGAACGAACGCATCAGAAAGGAGTTACCTATCCAGAAAATTTATAAACTTCAAAAGGTTTCTCTCTGTCCTTTCCACCTCCATCCATTTCTCTCTTTAGTTCTTTCTTCGAGAAGTCGGCGTATCGACGTAAATAATGAAAGCGGACAAATATACGCGCTACTCTTTAGAAACTATGACTTGCAGTACTAAAGGCCGCGCTCGAAACGCGCGATTCGCTGCGTTACAAATGAGCAAAGTTTCTAGACGGACTCGTTTAGCTCGTTATCTGGCTCTTCTAAATGACTTTCCCTTCGTAAAACGAGTTCCTCGTTGTATTTAAAGAGAATTTCGTTGTGCAGAAGCTTCTCTCTCTCTCTCTCTCTCTCTCTCTCTCTCTCTCTCTCTCTCTCTCTCTGCCTCTGTCTCTCTGCGAGAGGTTACTATATCGATTAGCTAGATAATTAAAATAATGCATCAAATTCGATTACGCTATGGATATATTCAATGGATGCCAATGAATATTTACAAAATTAACGTACTTTCCATTCTCGATGTATTTATCGTTTAATTACGTAATATTTAATATGAGTATTGCTTATTAATTAGCTAAAGCACACATTTGGAAAGTTATGTGAATTTAATTCAGTGTCAGTGAATTCAAAGAGTCAAATCGATGATCATTCTATAGATTATGGAATACTAATTAATGTCCTTGTAATTGGATGATCTTTGTATTCGTTAACATAAATTTACAAATGATTCTTGAAGATCAGAACGATGAATTCAACGAAACTTTTGATTTTTTCATTTAATTTTATTTGCCTTTTCTGTTTTTTTTTCTCTTTCTTTAATTTTTATTATTCTTTGTATATGCGTGAGTCTTTTCGATACCGCCATACGACGTCGTCCGTGTTACCATAATTCCTCTTGGTGCTTGCCCTCTTATATCATGTAAGTATATTCGGCGAGCATGCCCTGGCACAGTTTATCATTTCTTCTGAACGTGCTACGTACCGACGACCGTGTCGATAACGATCCCTAAAGTGAAGAGAGAGAGAGAGAGAGAGAGAAAAAGAGAAAGAAAAAGAGAAACGGTAAATTTTTTACTGACATTGTCGTTGCATTCGATATTTATTTAGAAATAACAAAAAATAAACAGTATCTATAATTTTAATTAAAAAAAAAATTGTTTATCTATTTAGTTAATCATTTCATTATTTTTTAAAATTTATTGTAGCTTTTCTTTCATTTGTTTATTTAACTTACAAATGCGGGCACTTACTATAAGAGAAAGGACATAGTGGCACCTGAGCAAGCTTAAAAAAATGTGTATTCTATAGGCAATTATTAAAATTGCGATACGCTTGTTTGGTCAAGTGCATTCGCCAACGTGCTTGGAGGTACTCAACGAGTACGTGGAATTGAGTATAAAGTAGGTAGGGAAATCGGATGGCGGAAGCGTTCGTGGGATCTCAAGAGGTATTTTAGAACGTTTGATTTTACTTGTCACAACAGTCTACTGTTGGTTAAAGTAATACCGTAGGCTTTATAGCAGCAACTTCTAATCCTCTTTCAAGCAAACCCGTTAGCAAGAAGTTTCTACGAATTAGTTATCACTGGATTGTTTAGCCATACCAAGATATGATGATTTATTATTTTCTGCGATAACAAATTTGAATTATTGTTGATAATACTGATTCAAATATAGATATGTCGATTGTAAAATGATAAATATTATATAAATAATATATAGAGTATTCTGACAAATAATAGCATTGTTAACGAATGTTCAATTTACATATATACATATTTTTTATTTATTTAATATATATATATATATATATATATATATATATATATATATACATATATTTTATATATGTACATTAATTTAGACTGTTCTCTTTAATAATCTATAAATGATGAGGTCGAACGTATTCATAGTAAGTTGAAGATAAATGATTACAAAGTAGAGTGTTTGTAATCGACGTTTATCGAACATGCTCGACTAGTACAATGCATATATAGCTTTCTAATATTAAAAGATACAAGAGCAGTATATTCAAGTTGGCATAACCCCTGCTGACTAGAATAGTGTTAAAACGTTAGCACGGTTCAACGCTCCCTTTCTTTCTCTTTTATTCGATGCAGTGTACCTTGGTTCCTTCACGATATACTTACCTGTTCTCCTTCTCCTTCTCCTGTTCCTTCTTCTCTTCCTTTTCGTCGCACGAAACAAAAGTGTCCTGCGATTTGCCAATGCACCTTCGTGGCTCGGACAGAGCCAAGGGACCACCCGATGCGACGGGCATCCGAATTAATTATTTGTTTTAATATAAAATCCGCAGGATGTGATTTAGTCCGCCGGCACGAGGGCAAGTAGTCGAGGCGAGCATATAAACAAGCCAGCCGAGATCCCCGTTCGCCGGTGCTCGTTTACTTTTTCCTCCCTCTGCTTCGAACGAACCAAACGATCGGCTTAACGATTGTTGTCGAGATCAAGTTTTTGAGAATGAAGACAAAGTGGATAATATCACATGGTATAATCTTTTTTTTTATGGTTTTACAATATATTCGAATTTATCGATTATATTATATTACATCCACAATGTAATCGATGATGTGTTTCGAGATTCGATCGGTGCTTTTGACTCAAGCTAAATAAAATACGATGTATCGATACTTCGACGGGTTAATAACTTTCTTACTTTACAAAAGTCTAACACGATTCTCACATGTAGTTAGTTTGCTAGCTAGCCAGCTAGCTAGGAGTGGCACGTGCCGCAAAAAAAGATTTCAATTTTTCTTATCGTTCAAGACTATAATTATCCCGATGACTTATTGTACCCGATGCAATATGTCACGTGATAGAAATGCATTCGAGACGTACGTTCACCGTAAGGTCATTAATTGCTTTAATACGTGGAATGCAGCTTTTTAATTATCCTCTCCGTCGGTTAAATCGGCACGCATAAATAAGAATCTTTTCTACTAATAACGACTCGTTTGTCTCCATGGTGTACATTTAAGATAGCTGGCTACGAGTTAATTATTTTCAGTGCGGTCGTCGCCTTGCTAGAGCTCACATCTCATACAAGGCAAAAGTTCTCTTGGAGATGGGAATGGAGAAGAGACTTAGGACGAGAAGAAGAAGAAGAAGAAGAAGAAGAAGAAGAAGAGGAAAAAGACAAAGAAGGAATAATATTTAAGAGAAGAAAGGAGAGGGCCTAAAATCCGAGTCGACCTCGGCTTGGGAATCTCGTTAATGGATGGAAGGTCGCGTGTGTAGAAAGAAGAAGAAGAAGAAGAGAGTAGCGTTCGAAAGTATTGGTCAGCATTGGAGGTCGGCAGCCCACTAATCACCTCTAATGTTAATATTATGCAGCGACCACAATGCTCTCTACGTGGAACCTCGATAAACTACGAGAAGATCCAAAGGAGATGCATGCACCATTCGCATGCGATCCTCTTGCTCCTAAACTATACCTTCTTTCCCGTATTTCTCTTCTATCTCCTCATGTTATTGCAAGCAAAAGCTTTCTTTTTAGTAGAAATTAAAGGATTCTCTCGTTTCCCTCTATGAGATTTTTCTACTTGTAAGTGTAGTTAAAACTGGTAAATCTTTTAAATACACGAAGTAGTATGTTCTATGCGGTAGATTTTTTAGTGAATGGTGTGCGTGTGTCGGTGTTTTCAACTGGCAACAAAGAAGTTGAAAATTTTGTATCTTTTCCTTTAAAGAGAAATTATTTCAAATAATTAATAACAATATTCTCCCTTTATTATGTATATATGTATATATATGTAGGTAGGTTTATAGAAAATACGATTAGGGATCGTGGCTTGTAAGAGTTCATAGATCATCTTGCGGGTTCTGTAATTCAGGAAACTTAACGTCTCTTACACGTCCTATCCACGAAATCGACAAGATCCATCTTAAAATGAATACCCCGAAGAAATGAACATTTATTTTCACGTCCACGGTAATCAGCATCGCACGTTAATGGATGGGCACTGACAGTAAATTGAATACACACATCGATTGAAAAACCGATAGGTCCGAGCTTGATGCCGTTTCGAGTAGAGACACGGCACTTCATGAAACCACTGACCTATCGACTTCGCCTTCTCGTAAATACGAGAAATGACGAAGAAGAACGAGGCGACAGTTCGTCTTAGACTATGCAATTGGAATCTTCTTCTTCTTTTTTATTTTATTTTATTATTTTTTTTTTTCTTTATTTTCGAGATATCAACCGCGGGTGGGCAAATAGAAATTGCTAATGTTCATCGAACAAGGACGAAGAGAAGTTTACGAGAGAAGATGTTGGTCGATGAGTTATCGAAGGTAATTGTGAGAGTACCGTATAAAAGGCACGTGTAACCGACCTAATGGCGTACGCTAACGTTAATTACAATGCCAGGCTGATTAATCGGACGTCACGTCGTGGTACCGTTCTCCTCAATGGATTTCTCCGTTTTGTCGATGAGAAACGACGTACGCTAAACTGATACTTTTCGCGAGAGAGTCGACCACAAGAAATGAGTCTCTTAGAGTTAACATTAATACGAGGAAAATTGTATGGGAATTTTTATCCCTTTCTCTTTCTCGTTATTTTTTTGTTTTTTTTTCTTTCTTCTTTCTTTTTTCTTTCTCAACAATCTTCTTTTTCGTGACTTAATCGTCATAGCTCGGCAATTAAGTCGCGGGTATTACCTGCGAAAACATTGAAAAGAAGAAATGCTAAAGTTTATAACAGCTTGAACGAGACCGGTCGGAATCTTCGAGAGAGAAAGAGATAGAGGTGGGAAGCATAGTTTGAAAATTGGGCTACCTTAATTGGAGATAGCGAACGAAAGTCTTTTTGGAGTTGCTGACGAGAAGAAAGGGAAATGAAAGAAAACAAGAAAAAAAGGAAAGTCGTTAGTCTTTTTGCCGAAGTGAAAACCTCACTTTTTTCCATATTCACGCGATCGGGGCGTGAATTCCGCGTATTTAAGTGTCCGCCACGGCGTGGCACTTTTCTGACGTGTTACTGCCACTGTTGCTGCTGCTATTGCTACTTTCCACAGTGGCGGTTGCAACGGGGTAACGATCCCTTTGTGTTCCTCGACGGGAGGCGAGCGCACGACTTTGGCTGAATGGAAAACGTCCATTCAGCCAACGACAACGATGGTTTGCGCCCTGAATATATTGCACCGATTGCGAGGGGAAGATAAGTGTGTATAGCTAAGAAGAAGAAAAGAAAGAGAGAAAGAAAGAGAGAGAGAAAGAGAGAGAGAAAGAGAGAGAGAGAGAAAAGAGACCAAGGTCTGCCGTTTCCTCAGTTTCCGAAGTCGAACGAACGAAGAAGTCTTCTTTTCTTTTCTTCGATAAGAGAAAGAAAGAAGAGAAGAAAAGACGCTTAACACGCTTCACGGACTAAATAGTGAGGCAATGGAATTATATATTTGTATGCAAGAAAGAGAGAGAAGAAAAGAGAGAAAGACAGGAAAAGAGTGAGAGAGAGAGAGAGAGAGAGATAGAGAATGTTAAAGTCTACCCCTCAAACTACCCCTCGTTTTATATATTACTTCATTCAGTGTAGGTAATTCGTAGGCGTAATAAAAGTTGATAAAGATTCTTTCTCTCTCTCTCTCTCTCTCTCTCTCTCTTTTTTTTCTCTCTCTTTATTTCTCTGTCACTCACATTCATCATATTTTACCCTTTTCATTAACTTTTGTTAAGCGCGAGACAAACCATGCCCCATATCCGTAAGTATATTAAATATAATATAAAAGGTTAAGACGGTAAAAGCCGCGAAGCATACTTGATTCAATCAAGGAATTATCATTGGGATTCTTTGAAACGATTCGTTTGAAATTCAAGACACAACATTCATCGAGCGAATGGAACGACGAGGAACCATTTTATCGTTCGTTGGCTTGCAACTTCTCATGATATAACGTCATTCTTCTTCCTCATTCGTTCCTTTTCTCCTTCTTTTCTTTTCTTTTCTTTTCTTTCCTTTTCTTTATTTACGCCATAGCGGAAATTCAGCTCGATGCATTTACATACATCGAAGCGCAACGGCAACGTTGAGCTCGCCATCGAACAGGCAAACGACCGACCAAACCAGATTCTCATCTTCGAACTTGCGAAAGCGTTGTCCGACGATCAACCTGATGATACTCGCGATCGGTCTCTCCCAGCTCGAAATCTTTATCGCTTCTTGATTTAATCGAAATAGCCTCTCTTTTTCTCGTCGTCGCCGTCAACGTCGTTGTCGTCGTTGTTGTCGTCGTCATCGTCGTCACCGCATTTCCGCTTTAATACTTTAATCGCGAAGGATGTATCCCCAAGAACGACGACGTTAAAGAATTGTCGCCAACTCGCTCCACAAGAATCAAAACGAGACCTCCTCCTCCTCCTCCTCCTCCTCCTCCTCCTCCTCCTCATCCTCCTTCTCCTCTTCCTCCTCATCCTCCTTCTCCTTCTCTCTTTTCTTTTTTACATTCGAGACTATTGTGTTTATTTTTTTCTATCCTTCTTTTTTACAAAAAGTTCATTAACGCTCACGTAAGCCGCTTATTCGGGTTGATAAATAAATACTTACAGAGACTGCTTAAGCTCACAAACGCGTTAAGAGTTAATAGATGCGTTCCTCGTCGTCATCGTCGTCTTCGTCGTCGTAGGAACTTTCCTAGTAGGAATATATTCGCAAAGAAGGAGAAAGAGAGATAGAGAGTAAATAAACGTCTCTCGAGTGGCTCTATTAATAGGATACCGAGCTTATAAGCCGGAACATTCTTTTCCAAGACCAGATACCAGTGCTGAGATATCAGCCGAGCGTCATTTCCAAAGCTAGAGAGAACGACGCCAATCCAGAAGCCGATCTTACTTTGAGATAATAACAAGGAGATCGCCCTGTGGCGTCCTACGCCATTCTTAAAACTTATCCTTTTTATATATTCGAGATAGACTAACAACCACCAAAGACTCTTTCCAGAGAATATCTTTTCTCTGACCTATAATCGATAATTTTATGAGATTTTTTTTATTTTTTCTTTTGTTTTTTATTTTTTCTCCAGCTAAAGGTAAATATTAATCGAACGATTTTTCCTTCTTACTCGATCCAGGTGGTCTCACGCAGCGTTTCTCTCTTACGCTTTTTATCTTATGATCGTGGCAATCGCAATTTCTTTCGTCGATTATTACACTCGTTTTTTCCGAGATAATGACCTGACTCATTTGATATCGATGAATTATCGTAGCAATTAACGTAACGTATGCTTTCAAAATGTATTGTTGTATCAAAAAAATAAGATAGATAACCATGTATTAGCTAAAAAATTATGAGGAACCATATCAAGTTTATCTTATCGTAGGAAAGTAATTAACTTGACGTCGAAGGACAGCTTGCAAAGTATAGATAAATGACATTATATGAAGGAACGTGTGAAAACGATATAAATACATTTAACGCGATATTTCGCATGTGCGATATTTGCGAATAATTTATTAAGTATCGCATTTAAGTGCATCCTTCCGGAAGCAGCTGTACGATTCGATGGGATAAGAATGTCGATATATGAAAAAAAACAAAAAAAAGTGATAGGACGTTGTTAGTTTCCCGATCTTTTCTTATTTTTTTTTTGTCTTCGCAGTTACGTCTGTCTGCAGCAATGATGTAAATTCAGTATAAACAATTTGTTAAGCTCTAAAACAGAAACTTTTGAAGTTTGATACAGTCACACGAAGGACTGATTAAGCGTTTGCTTATTTAGAAATCGAAAGAGAAATGACCGTTAATTTAGGTCTATGAGACAAACAGTACATAGTTAACGAACGTCTATTAATAGAGGTGGCTGTACATGCCAGAAAGCGGGCGACCCTCTTTTAGAAACCAGAGCTTTGCTGCTGTTACTGCTGTTGCTACTGCTGCCTGGAGCGTCGGCGTCCACATATTTGCACGTATTTCGCAAACGGATGGCTATTTAACCGAGCTAGTAATTGCATAGGTACGCCGGGCGAAATAATGAAAATCTATTAGTCGCTTTTCCATTTAATGCGCTATTCCTTTGCTAAGCTTTAAACGTGCTAATCCATTCACTGCTCATAAAGGGGGTAAATTTCTAAAAAGAGACGATAAACTTAAACAACGTTTCTCGATGTCAATATGGTAATGTTTTCCATGGGTTTGCATAACTTTTATAAGAAAATATGGGAAATCGAAATAAAAAAAAAGTTCGGTCCGTTCGATAATAGTTCGATTATATGGACAAGTGAGTGACAACTTGTATTCTGGTTAATGAAGAATGTTGTGTTACTCGTTCGATTATTCTGGTAAAAAGAGCGAGAGGGAGAGAAAGCGAGAAGCAGAGAGAGAGAGAGAAAGCGAGAGAGAGAGAGAGAGAGAGAGAGAAAGAGAGAGAAAAAAGGAGAGGAAAAAACAAGTTTAAATTAATATAAATTGAGTTATGTTAAAATGAAATAAATTTTCAATCCATACTTTTTTAATGGATACGTTATAAAAGGAATAACTATTACATTTGAATGTAATAAAAAAGACAAAGAGCAACGATTAAGAAAAAAAAAAATATATATATATATATATATATATATATATATAAAGTTGAGTTGAAAAAAGATAAAGAAGAAAAGGATTCTCCTCGGAGAGGAGGACACCACCGTGGATAGAATCGAGAATCGGGAGAGAGAAAAGGGGGGAGAGAGGGAGAGAGAGAGAGAAAGAGAGAGAGAGAGAGAGAGAGAGAGAGAATCGAGATGCGTCTCTCTTGGTTGGCTTGGCGGCCGGTCGGTCGGTCGGTCGGGGTCGCTGACTCGAACGGTCGCCGATCCGTCAGTCGATTACTCCGGGGATCTTACGTGAACATGGAAACAGGTTCTTGGAATCCGGTTCTCGATTCTACATACGACTCTAATCAACGCGGCTAGATTGCTGCATCGTATACGCGGCGCACCGACTCGCAACGCGCGTATACATTCGGACGACGCTCGTTGCTCGTATGCGTCGTTTCTTCTTCTTCTTCTCCTACGTTCTCATCGTCGTCGTCTTCGTCGTCCCTACGGTATATCCTTAGCTCTCACTCTTTTCTTCGTCTAATTCAACGACGTCCATTTTTATTCCTCCTGCTTTTAAAATACTGATCACGAATTGGTAGAAAAAAATCGACGGATGTGTAACACAAATTTTTCCGTTCCATTCAATGCATTTAATTTGTTCGATAAAGAACAACCTTACTTACCGAAGAACGTTTTGATTAATAAAAGAAAAAAGAAAAAGAGAGAGAGAAAAAAAAAACATTGTCCAGTGATTAGTTCGAAAAGATCGAACTCCTCCTTGTGACTGTCTCTAACAATCTCAGCTGGAATAGAAAGGCGGATCTGCTTGGATTTTATGCGACGTCGTTCTTGGAGCAGTAGCTGCCAATTATCGTTAATTGAGATCCCGAAATGCAAGGATCTTCGAGGCAGCTGCTTCTGATGTCGATGATATTGCTGATTACCATTGCTATTAACTATATAAAAATGATATTCCTTCAGAGCCTTCCGTTGAAAATTGTCTTCTTTGATCTTGGAGTCTTTTGTTTCGTTTATTTATTTTCTTTGTTTTTCTTTTTTTCAAATCTTCGTTTATAGAGATCATCTTGTGTGGCCTCACTAAACTCGAAATCAAACAACTAATTCAAAATATCTTTTCCTTATTTTCTTCAGAGATATTCTCCACTTCTCTTTACTTGATTCGTTCGTCTACAATCATGGCTTGATATCCCTTGTGACGTCGTAATCGAGACATAGCGATTATGACTCCATAAAGCGCCTATACCGGTCTAGGTTTACGGTCTCTGAAGCACGCCGCTAAACGAGGGCGCAATACTGCTTCAAAAAAAGAGTAACGCACGGCTTATCGGTGTCAATGAGATGCGTGGTGTATCAGGGTCCTATACAAGGTCGTCCACTTGTTCAAGAGAATTATCTATCTCGATCCAATGTCTTCTGATTCTAGACCGGTAATCGATAATTTCTAAATATTATATATTTAACTACGTAGAATATGTATCTGTATGTGTAAGAAGCAATAATAGAATTTTATATTTCAATTTTTAACAAATTTTATCCTTAAAAAGTTTTGACATTTTGGTCTAGTTTTTTTTATAAAAAGTTATTAATATTTGAATTGAAAAAAAAATTATTGTTCTCTCTTATATAATGATTATATATATATATATATATATATATATATCATATATAATGATTATATATATATATATCATATATAATGATTATATATATATATATATCAATACATATATATATATATATATACATATTAAAGATTAATGTAAATTATTTTCTTTCATTCTATACGTAAGATATTATTATACCTGTGGAAATACTAACGATCGCAAGACATCTTGTTACCCTGCCTTCATGCTGTACCAATGAAGACATCATTCTCGACGATAGTGTGGAATCCGAGCAGGGATTTTCTTTCCTGCGTACTTGCATTCCGGAAGTGTTACTAACGCGAGGTCATTCTCAGTCCCCTCTTTTCTATCGTCTCCGTGTGGGAAAACACGATTTATATAGGGATCTTTAGATACGTATATGTGTGTGTATGTGTGTATGTAATTCGAAAGAAATCATGTTGTTGAGAGAAGCACTGGCATAGTAGTTGTAGATCAATGAAAATAAACGCCAGAAGTGAAACGCCAGGAAGGAATTGTAATACGATAGCCCGTCTTGGAAGTCGCAAAAATATGAGCCACCTGCCCGTTGTAAGCTTTCATAAACGATCGTCGTTCGTCAAGAAAGAAAGAGAGAGAAATTGGCTCGATTTAATATGTCAGGTTCTACCATATGTATATGCGTATAAAATTATGAAGATTTTGTCGTACGATCAGCCTCAGTGAAGAAAGAAGAGTAATTAATTACTAAGAGTAATTATTTACTACGGAGCAAAAGAAAGGAACAGAGAGAGAAAATTTATTATCGTTATTTTTATATCCATATTTTCACTAAAGATCGACGACTACCGTGAACAAGATTAATAAATAATTCATTGAACATGATACTTTAGATAAAAACAAGAAACACAAATGCATGCCACGTGAAATTTCGGTAGAAATTAATTTATTGTTATTATTATTATATGCTGATAGTAATAAAAGTAGTAACGTTCGACCGACTTTTAGATGTCCTTGTATTAAATTTCGTATCGATAAATTATCTCGTAACTTTTGTCAGTTCGTAGCAATAAAGCGTAAAATTTGAAGAGACTCGTGCTTACGAAGATCAGTTATTTCTTCTGACATATATTTTCTACGATAAAAATATTTCTCGTACTAACAGCAGATAGACACGTGTAAGACTTATGTTGGCAAACCTGTCAATGTCATCGTACGGATATACTTATCTTTTCTGGTATCTTCTTATCATCTTTCGTCGCATGTTTTACGAAGAAAAATATGAATTATTAGAAATTCGGAAGCAATAGATTCGAGCCTGTTATGATAAATAAACGAAGCGTAAGATTATTCGAAACTCGTTATGAATATTGTTCTCCATTACAATTAATTTCTGAACGCAATAGGGCATTGAATACATTTACTAATAAAAAATAAACAGTGTTTTCTTTTTTTTATTTTACAACAACTGTAGGAAAAATAATTAAGAAGCGTATAAGCACAGCAAACTTTACGAAGTGTAACGACCAACTTCGTTAGTTTCATAGCGCGTACCTTTTTACACGATCGATACGATAAAAGGAATCCTATCCTTTTTCGATATACGCGTAGAAAATGCGTCCAAACGATTTCACGTATTCAGTCTTTAGGAGAGGCAGGAGGCCAGGATCGCAACACGTTACATCGAATTTGGTATCAATTAAGAAGCACAGGATCACCTAACTCGTTCATATATAGGAAAGTTATTCGTAGATCGTAGAATCGAAGCTAAATTGTCGTTCGTCGTGTCTCTGCTCCGTATTTCCTAGTTTCGTTTTGCTTCGAAAGAGCTCTTAAAGGTAAAGTGGATTAATACTGTTTTAGGAAAGGGGGAGGTAGAATATGTACATATGTTAGAATTAGAAATTAACTTGATCTTTTAATAATTATTACCAATTATATTTGTTAACGTACAAGAAGAAGAGTACAGTTATAAATGATTAACTGTTGATTAATAAATAACGTTTATAATAAACGTTATATTAAATATATGTCAATGATTATTGGATGCAGTTTACTAAACTTAATAATTAAATTGATATATATATATAAATTATATATATATATATAAATTATATATATATATATATATATATATATATATATATATATCAACAAAGTGAACCGGATTGTATTTAAAATACATCGATAACACTTCTTTCGTGTACAACGAATAATTGATGAGGAAAACGTAATAAAGAAGCGATCGATCTCGAGGAATGGGAGTAACTCTCTTAGGAACTCTCGTGAATTGCTTGAAGTAAGGAAACGAGAGATAAGACAAGAAAAAGAAAGAGAGAGAGAGAGAGAGAGAGGAGAGAGAGAGAGAGTAAGAGAGAGAGGGAGAAAGAGACGGTCTTTGATATAAGAGTAGAGTAAGTTTTACTCTGCTGTCGGAACACTCGAGCGAGCACGTGCAATGCGCGAAGCCAATCGTCATGGCGCAAAGCCGTACGCTGAGAAAGAACGAAAGAAAGAAAGAGAAAGAGAGAGAATCATGGACATACATACGAAGGCGGACAACAACAGGCGTTAGCGGTGCATCGAGGATGTTAGGTCCATGAGGGCAAAGTCAACGAGAGAGAGAGAAATAGAGATAGAGAGAGAGAGAGAGAGAGAGAGAGAGAGAGAGAGAGAGAGAGAGAGAAAGAAAGAGAGGTGAGTGCTCGAGCGTGCGCCATCTCTGTCAGACAAAGCGGGAAAGAAAAGATAAGAAGATAGCTTGTGAGAAGCCGGTGGGAAAGAAGAAAGCCGAGGAGGAGAGCGGATCGAAGATGTAAGGAGGCCCGTGCATCACCTGTGTCGGGCCACGGCCCACGGCTATCGCCGTTGGCGTGGCAGCGTAGCATGCCGCGCGCGATGCACGCTCGAGAAGAGAAAGAGAGAAAGAGAGAGGGAGAGAGAGGGGGGAGAGAGAGAGAGAGAAAGAAAGAAGCTGCGTGTGCGACAAGCAAGACCCCAGGAGGTAGTATCGGCAACCACCACTACTACACCACCACCACCATCACCATAAGCACATGAACGCGACGCACTCGAAAAGAGAGATAAACGTTGATCCGTCGAGTAAGAAAGAAAGAGATATATATATATATATATATATATATATAGAGAGAGAGAGAGAGAGAGAGAGAGAGTGAGAGAGAGGGGCTTCTGGAAGGAGCTGCCCTCCAGCGCTCGTCCGACGGCATTCCTTCCGTCGAGCGACTTGCCTCTTCGTTCTTCATATTGCTTCCTCTCTCTTCCTCTTTTTTCCCCTCCTCCTTCTCTTTCTCATCCTCCTACACTTTATTCCTTTCAATCGGCCCGCTCCCAATTTCAGACTAGAAAGAGGTCTAAACACCCGACTTTGTCACCTGCCGACACTTTGGAGTCTCTACCCTCTCCTTCCCTTTTTCTTTACTCCTTTACTGATATATTTATTATTGTTGTTGTTGTTTTCTTTTTCTCGTTTATTTCTCTTTTTTTTGTTTTGTTTTTTTTTTTTCTTTTATTTATTTCTTTTTTCTGTGTCGGCGGTACTTGCATAAAAGATCGAAATTATCGACTTCCCGAAGGTCGCGTCTTCGTCAGGACTTTCTTCTTCCTCTCTTATACCTCGTCGATGTTTCGTTAATTGGATATTCGCCGAGTTAAATTTCCAGCGCGACGATAGGATCGCCGGGGGTATAAATTACGGAAAAACAAATATACGTTAGTATCCGTGGCTCATATATATGTAGTTACTTATATATGCATATATATATATATATATATATATATATATATACACATACGCTCGATATAAGAGCGTTATTTATCCCGATGATCGGCGAAATACCGGTTCCCCGAGGAAAGAGTTAGAGAAAGAGAGAGAGAGAGAGAGGGAAAGGGAGAGAGAGAAAGAAAAAGAGAATACACAGGACTAACGTATAATAATTAACGTACGATAGTAATAACGATAATTCGAGATCCCGCGCGGCATTCCTCGCGCGCTACCGGACAAGTCCTTGCGTTCGAGCAAGCGAGAGCTTCATTCATCGATCTCTCGAAAGTCCGGAGCTTCTCGAAGTAAAGCCGCTCGAGTTATTTGAGAGTAGCAGCAGCTCTGTATACTCGCGACGCAGCTTTCGATTCAGAATTATCTAATCGCAAACGGCATACCCAAGCTACCGCGATTCTCCTTCCTTACACGTATCCGATCAAGAGAGAGAGAAAGAGAAAGAGAAAGAAAGAGAGAGAGAGGAAGAGTCTCGTTTCCCCGGCCATTTTTACTCGCGGCAAATAATAAATTATCGGCCGGCCGTGCGTAATCGGTCCCGGAATATAATCTCGCGTATGGACAACCGTATCGCGCTGCGGTAGCCGCGGAGGCTCCCTCTTAGCCTACAATCTGTCTTACATATTCATTATGGCTGGAGGGTGAGCAGGTATTATCTTAGATGGTCGGTTTGGAACAACGTATAGCTTGTAATTTTCAGGGGGCCTCCTTCGACTTGGCCTTCTTGCCCTTTCCATTCCTCCCTTCTTCCCCTCTTTCTTCTTCTCCCTCTCCTTTGCTTCCCTCTTCCGTTCTCTTCTCTACGCGTTCTAAGTTCTCCTCCCTTTTCTTAAAGTGATACACTCCCTATTCTCTCTCTCTCTCTCTCTCTCTCTCTCTCTCTCTCTCTCTCTCTCCCCCTTTCTCTCTCTCTACCTCTGTCTCTTTCTCTTCTTTCAGTATCCTCGTTCAACGTCTCACAGTTTACCGGCTTCTCCAACGTAATGACAGATCCTTAGGCGGATATGTACGTTGCACTATGCCAGAGAAAGACAAAGAGAGTTCTCTGTTTCTTTCTCTTTTTCTTTTCTTTTTTTTTTTTTTTAGAAGGAGAGTAGACGCATAGAATGCGTACGTGCACGCCACCACCTGATAATATCGCGAGCTGGCCGTAATTGCCGCTCTCCTTCTCTCTCTCTCTCTCTTTCTCTCTCTCTCCGGCATCACAAAGACTTGGGTGACGATTCTGGAATTCATGGAACTCCGAGCGGCGCCTTCTCCGGCGAACAATCGACATTCATCCTTCCTTAGCGATCCATTCGTTTCTCTCGTCTTCCTTACTCGTCTTCTCCTTCTTCTTCCTCCTCAGCCACAACCAACCAGAGAAGAGATTCTCTTCGTAACAGCAAGATTTTCTTGATAAATCTTTTAGAATTGATGAAAAAAGTAATCATTGATAGATTTCAAACAATGCACCAGCTGTATAATCTCGTAAAGCGAGAAAACTCGAGTTCGATCGAGTCACGATCGTTAAAAGTTCGCGTGAAAACTTAATTAACCTAGATTACTCCTAATTTTTCTCCACCAAGTGACCCATTTTATTTAGTAAATAAAACAATTATCAAAGCACACAATAAACCACTCGAGAAAGACAGAACTCCTAATCATTTAATTAACGCATTTTATAAAACCACATCGTAGATTTTATTTGTGAAAGTGCAACGCCACTGTCGCGACAACAAAAATTAGACTAATAGATTTTTAATTAGTCGACGTTGAAATTCATAAGTATGCATCGATCGATCGATTGATTGATCTTTCATGAAAATGCAATTTCCTTATAGAAATTAACTTTCTTTTATATAATTTTTATAATTTCAATTGATAAGCGAACGTCTTGCGATAAGATCGTGATTCTATTCTATCTCTATCTTTTTTATTTTGTTTTCAGATACTAGAAACAGTAACAGCAACAGCGGCAAATATATATTCGAAAATATTGCTTTCGATTTTACGCTTGGTAACCACCGTTCTCGTTTCAACTTTATCTAACGTCGTCGACGCCTTTTAGCATAGGTAACGCATGACGTCTCATTGACGCAGTTCCTTGCGATAGTGTATTATCTCCGCGTACGAAATCCGGCGGAAAAACAGGTGTCTGCTTTAAGAAAAGAACGAGTGTTAACACGTTGATAAATAAAAACGTTGAAGATAATAAAATCCGAATTCTCAAGATAGATGGATAAAATGTCGATTTTAAAGTGTTATGCCTGGCGGAAGAAATAACTCATACTATGTATTTTTATATATCCGTTTCCTACCAAATCTATATCAAATAAATTAGTTAGAGATACTATAATCGACATAATATCTTTAATGATTTTTCAAATGTTTTATATTAGTTACTAATCTTATTACGCGTAATATACGATTCCGTAAATAGATTTGATATGAACATTGTAAACGATATCCACGACGAAGTCCTATCAATGTATATTAATACTTCTTTGGTAATTATTATTTATAATAACGAGAAGTAAGATCTCGAAACGAAAGGCATTTGGTGGACATATCGTTTTATGCAAAACTTGCTCGGTGGCAGCCAACGTGCCAACTAAAGTGAAACGTCGCGGACTCGATGACGCGTGCAAACGACCGAGTGATTCGCTTTCTAATTACCGACATTAATCCGACGGCAAGCGCTGCTCGACGGGTGCAACTGCAGTTACTTTCGGTCTCACTCTCCTCTCTCTCTCTCTCTCTCTCTCTCTCTTTATTTTTCTTTTCTCTTTCGTTCCATACATACATGCATATATACATACGCGTATTCATAATGCTCGCATTGCATATTTATCAAAGCTGCCAATTTCCCGAGCTCGAATATCTCCACGCGTATGCAGCACGTATCGTTTCCCTGCCCTCCAACGTATGTATGCACAAACGGGCTCATGCCCGTTAATAATCCACCATCAGGAAACGCTTGACGCAAGCACGAAGAGAAAAGAACGATAGTAACGTTGAGATAAACAACGATTTTCCGTTCCAGATAAAGTCAGTTATTTTTTATTCTTAATTATCCCATCGTTCATTCTTCCTTCCGTATTAAATAATTGAACAGAGAAAGAGAGAGAGAAAGAGAGAAAGAGAGAGAGAAAGGGAGAGAGAGAGAGAGAGAGAAAGAGAGAGAGAAAGGGAGAGAGAGAGAGAGAGAGAGAGAATATATACCTATTGATAATACAGGAATAAAATATAAAAAAAAAAGAAAAATAAATACTTGTATTAGAAAAATTAGAAAATAACGTTTCGAGGCATGTTAGTCTTTTTCGTCGACATCTGGATTGGCAAAGAGAGCTCGAGTGGCGCGTGCGTTCTTCGAAGACGATGCGGGCGACCGCACAAAGTCCTCCCTGGTAGCTTCGTAGAGGAGTATAGTTGTCGCTCGGTTGGCGCGCCGCGGCAGTGGAAGTGCACCGGCAACAATAATCAATGGAGTTGCTGCATTGGGGTGTGGCGCGCAGTACCGGCGCCTCCTTGCTGTCCGACGTACTTCGATCGTACCCCCTTACGAACCTGTTTGCTCCCTCCCTTACCTCTAACTCTTCAGTCTCCTCTTCTCTCCTTTCCTCATATTCCCGGTCTTTCTCTCTCTCTCTCTCTCTCTCTCTCTCTCTCTCTATCTTTCTGTCTTCCTCCTTCCTTCCCTCCCTCTTTCTCTCTTTCTCTCTCTCTCTCTCTTACTACCTTTGAGCTCCGGTCTATCGTAGTTATCGACGATCCGTCTTACGTTTCTCCTGCTTCGTCTACTTTGAACGCATCGATCGTCTTCGAAAGTCTTTCGTTCAACCAACAAACATTATTTTAATTATATTGTTAGAACAATGTTTATATATGCATGTGTGCTTAAATAACGAAATGAGAAATATAATAGTCAATAAGTCGTGATATTGTTCATGAATGTTTTATTATACGTAGGTGTTCTCACTTGAGATTTTCATATGTTAATAAAACGTTGTATTGTCGTTTGAGAATAGAAAGGGTCAATGGAAAAATTCAGAATTCAAAAATAGAAATCGGAAGCGTCGCTGAAAGTTAAATCCGTCTGGAAGAATTCCGGTGGCTTCAGAGAGCTAAGACTGGTTTGAGAGATCGGTCCAAAGCGTGGGAGGGTGGGTAGACGGTTTAGCACGAGCACGGTGCATTGCAGGTGCCGCAGGTGTGCGCCACCGACTTCGGAACCGACGAAAGAAGTGCCGTTGCGCTGGTCAGCGTTGACACGCCCGGTTGTTCCAACTTCCGGCGCCAATGTCAACAATTTTTATTTTTACTTCCAAGTAATTCTTTTTCTATTAATTTGAAAAATAAAGAAATTAATGCTAATGTGTAAATTAAATATCTTTCAAATTTTCTTCTAAAAAAAATATCATACTTGAGTTGAATATTGTTGTTTTCAAGTTCTTAGTATTCTTAAAAATAAATAAACAAAACAGAAGTAATTTCAGACTAGATACAACACTAGTTGCGTATTTCATTTTACGTCAGATACATTGATAAATGGTTCTCGTAGATCGGGCAATGTTTCATAAGATCTGTTAAGAGTACCGTCTCCATCTCGACCATGGCGATGACAAATTAGTAATGTCCGTAGGTTAGATCTATGCCGAGGGAGAGCCGATGGTGACGGAGATAACGTTACGCTGGTTAAAGCTGTCGCGCTTACGTTTATTCCTACTTCCGGTATACGACCATGCGAAATTGCTTCCTTTTCCAAAGCTATACATTCGAACGAGTAGAACTATCCTCGTCATATCTCTGACATAAAGGAATAAACTTTCTATTACTTAGAAAGTATTTATAATTTTTGTATTCTCGATAATATCTATTATTTTATTACCAAAGTCACTAAGAAGTTAATCGTTCGAATACGAACTGCCGTAAACGTTTTAAAGCAGCACTGTCATCCCACGACAGCCGGTCCTTATAGTTCATTCAGTATCGTGTTCCATTCAATACTAGCAACCAGGAACCGCCTGACTGGTAGCTGCTGACTACGCCTTTCAAGGATCGGTCACGTCCATACTGAATTAGATACTGCGGATTTGCTCTCAATCGGCTTTCAAGATGTACGAGCTATGTTCTCGATATCAAAGGATGTCTGATACTGATGGTACACGATAATAGTAAAAAAGGTTACATAGATAATATTTTAATTTTCAATCATTTAATTACGGCATACATTGATTATGTATACAAACATAGCATTGATTTTTTAGAACAATGAACACATGTCATCGAAATAAAAATCGGAACGAATGGAAGAACAAAATAAAGTATCTCTCTCACTTTCTCTCGCAAAGGAAGAAGTAAGCGAATACATTTTATCTCTGCAATTCAAAGAGGGGTACCGAAGTCCCGACGGAATATCGAGTTAGAATTCAGAGCGTGTTCCGTTCCCACGTAGAGTCCTCCAGGGAGTTTTTCCAATTCACGATGAGTCGCTAACCTAAATGTTCGTTGGCCTGAGCTTTCGGATTGTACCGGCTGAAGGCATTATGCCATACCGCATTGTGCATTCATTGTACCGTCGAATAAAGAACATTTTTAGATACCACTTAGGCTTTCCTCGTCACGGGGTGACACGCAAGCACGACTCATCCTCATCCCTAACCAAGAAAAAACTGTAAGGTACCATCGTTCATTGTTCGTGAGATGCTTTTAGTTCGTGCATTGTTCCCAGCTAAATTCGATCCCAGAAAAAAAAAAGAAAAAAGAAGAAGAAAAAGAAATCGTGACAAAATTCGGTTTATTACGCTTTGCTTCAATATTACAAAAAGGTATATCGAACGAATAAACAAAAAATCTTTGCAAAATGTTGAAGTGGTTCCAACGAAGAAACCAGTCAAGCGTAACTCACAATGTACGTTCCAATTCATCCATGAGATCGATTAGTATCTTAAACAATGATAGACATCAAAGAGGTATGAATAATTTATAAGAAAGGTTATGGTTCAATTAGTAGATCGAAACGCCGTTGTAGGTAGTCATACGCGGGCGTTCCCTATTGTAATGGTAATATGGTGGACAGCTACGAGACAAACAATGTATTCTTGTTATTGCAATTAGTCGTCGTGTTACATTAAACGCGTTGTCTTATATCTTTCATGATCTCTAAATTCTTGTAATATCTAGCGAAATTTTATATCATAGTTTCTATTGTAAAGACAAATGAAACAAAATAATTGATTATAGTCTAAGATTCTTATTGTTTCCGATGTCAGCGAATCTGTACTTAAAGGAGTATAGCAAGAAGAGAAGGAAACGTTTCGATGTATATTTCATGACATCGTAAAAGTCCATATCGTGTTCGATCTTGTCCTACCTGAAGACAACGGTACAAAGCGAGTAGTTGCAATTCCCCTAAACGCGAAAAGGAGAAAAGGCAGCGATGCGGCAACGAAGCGAATTATCCAAGTTGCCTCGAGGTAAAACTTCGTTTAGCATCGCATCGGGGTGAAACAAACCGGTCGCGTGCGTGTTAGCTGCGTGCGACGAACGGGCCAGAGGGTCAATCTCCTCTCTTCTTTCTTTCTCTTCTTCTTCTTCTTTCTCTTTTTCTTCTTCTTTCTCTTCTTCTTCTTCTTCTTCTTTCTCTTCTTCTTCTTCTTCTTCTTCTTCTTTCTCTTCTTCTTCTTCTTCTCTCTCTCTTTCTCTCTCTCTCTCTCTCCCTCTCTCTTTTGCATTTTCTAAGCATCTTTCTCATCCTTTTAACCCTCTTCATTTATTTTCTTTCTTTTCGTTATCTTGGAATATCTTACAGCGTTATTTTATTTAGAAATAATTTGTGAATACTCAAGTACGTATTTCAATCATTTACGTTGATATTACGTAGGAAATGAACGTAAGACTTTATTAGAAAGAAACTCGCATTAATTTTATGGAAAAGTGTTTTTCTATGGACTTGATTAATTTTAGGACATGTTGTAATTCTCGTTATTCTGAACAAATATCTTAATATCTTAAATAACTTGTTTTAATAATCTGTTTCCGCCCTATAAGTCTTGAAAAGTTCAGATTTAATATATACATAGACAAATACATACACACACTGTAAACCAATATATAAACTGTAATAACAATGAATATATGTTAAACTGATACATACATTGATACATACGCAAGCATATTGAACTGAGGGTCACATAGATATATTATCGAGTCGAAGAGCCTATACATTGAAATGTTAAATTTGAACCTTCCAAAACTCGTACTACGAAAACTATAATTTCTTAGATCAAGTTATTCTCATTGAGAGATTTATCCAGAATTATGAGAATTAAACGTATCCAAAAATTAGGCAAATCCGTGGAAAAAAACTTTCTCATAAGAATTTTATTCCTTCTAATTGTAGATTGATCGTTTGATACGTCGGACATCAAAAATTGTTTTATTGTATTCAGATCGCAAGATTACAAAAGGGATACGATGCCTATTCAAGCATTCTTCTTCATTAGCATCGTTTTACCGTTCCTATTCAGAGAAAGAAAGAGAGAGAGAGAGAGAGAGAGAAAGAGAGAGAGAAAGAGAAAGGCCAGTCGATCACTCTCGAATAGGCAGCTTCGTTCAGATACTTTATCTTCTTAGAAGCAGAAGTTGGTGAGCCATTGTGATGCCATGGAAGAACGGCGATGGAACGCAAGCGAATCGAATTACATGCGAGCGGTTCGTTCGTCGATCGTTGGTACGGATGCCGGATACGTTCGAATCGTTTCGTTGGAGTTTGCGATGCATCTTTAAACTTTTTTCTTCTTAGATTTTTATCTTTAAACGATAATTATTTATAAGATTTATTGTACGATCGGTCCAACTAGTCAGAGAGAACAATTTATATTCTTTTTCCTTTTTCTTATAAGATTCTAACGAATGTTAACACGATAAGTCTTTACAAAATATTTTTATGTCTTTGATCGTTCGTGTAAATTTTAATGTTTGATGCAAATATCGAAGGAATTACCGTAAAATGTTAACGTTATAATAACGGTCGTAACAACAGCAAGAAGTCGTAATTTAAATTGAGTTTCTCGCTTGTCCGCCCATAATAGCTCTATTGCACGCTACTTGAACGAGAAAGGGATAGAAAGAGAGAAAAAGAGAATGCTTCAAGAGAGCGGAATATCAAAATAAAAAAGTACGATGAAACGATGAAGTACGAGCGAGTGCGTGTATGAGACAGAGAGAGAGAGAGAGAGAGAGAGAGAGAGAGAGCGAGAGAGAGAAAGAGGGAGTGAGAGAGAGAGAGAGATAAAAAGAAAGGGAGAGTGTCGAGTGGGTGGGTGGGTGTGAGATGTATCCGTGGCTATATCGAGGGTGCGTTGATCTAATTGATGATCGAGCTGGGGACAGAGCCAGGATATGACGCGAATCCATTGTGGCCCACATTATTATAATGCATATTATATACGTATCCTCTAGACCTCGAGCACCGATACCAACGTGACCATCAACACCGTATCGGAGCAGCAGAGAGTGTGTGTGTGTGAGAGAGAGAGAGAGATACGAGAGAGAAAGGAACCGAAGATTAGAAAGAGATGGAGAGACGGGCCCGTCCATGTAACAATCCACCGACATTGTTCGACCAGCCAGTTAGGGACAACGGTTAGCAAGAGACAGACACTTTGTTGTAAATGTGTATAATATTGGAATCATTATTTTCTCGCAAGAATTACTATTTGATGTGAAAGAACGCGTAGAATCGTGAGTGAGCTCAATGTGTATGTTGTTATATATATGTTATTATATATATAGTTATCGGTTGATCTCTAATATATAATTTGTATTAGATATATTTATGTAGAAATACGAAATGAAGTTTCTAAATTCATAAAAGAAGTAAAATGTGTTCGCGATAGTCATCTAATTGCTCGAAATATTTCCAACGTTTGGAAGATAAGGGCTTCCGAAGTTGACGATTGGTGGGACGAATCGTTAGAAGAGAGAGACTTGTATCGTCGGTAAGTCGTGCATGCCGTAAAAGCGCGTAAAGTGAAATTGATGCGCAACCGCTCGAAAACGGAATCGGTGGAAGGGGTAAAGTCGACGGCGTGCAAAAGTCTTGCAGCGACGGCTTTCCGGTGAAACCACCACCGGGTGTATTGCCTCGCCGAGTTGCTGCTACTTTGAAACTTCTAATGAAGAAAATCCTCGAGACGCTCGAAATGTAGGAACCGCGATATAGAATTATTAAAGCGAGAAGCCCTACGAGTACCTCCTCCTTTTCCTCCTTCTTCTTCTCTTCCTTCTCCCCTTTCTCCTCCTTTCACCTTCTATCTTCGCTACTCGCCATTTCATCCCCATGCAAGACTCGTCAACCTCCCCTTTCGATCTCCGATCCTCGTGACTATCCTCTTCTCTCATTCCCCGTCCCGTTAAAATTCAAAGTGTCCTCTTCGTTTTAGCCGAGTGGATGCTGCCGTGCTTTGACTCTCATCCTTCCTACCTTGCCGGCATCTAACGTTTAATTGCATCGGACTTCAGCGCCCGGATATAACTTTACTACCGGAAATTAACAGGCTTTGACTATCGCCAACCTATGTGTCTCTGTCTCTCTCTCTCTCTCTCTCTCTCTCTCTCTCTCTTTCTCTTTCTCTCTCTTCTTCCATCTCTCTTTTTCTCTATGTGTGGGTTGTCGTATAAACGTTCGCACCAGTCTATTTAAAATCGCACACGATAGCTCAAACGATTACGACGAAAGGACGACATGATATCGGATATGATTCGTTGGCCACGCCATGCATGCCGAGTCATTACCATGTAATAATTAATATTGAGATCTTTCGGAGATATCCACGTCGAAGGTACGATTTCGCGAGATTATCGAGCAATTCACTCGGACCGCCTGGAATTCTAATTATCGACTTCGTTTATACGAGTATATCGAAGAACACGCATACACGTGAATCATATTTCAAAAATGTCGAAGCTAAGGACTCCGCGAGTAATAGTATTCGAAGAAAAAATCGATTTTGGAAACCTTCTTTCGATATTAAAAATCGCTGCCGTGTTTCCACGATACGTTAAAATTGGGATCATTTTTAACCTGAAGATTTCATCGAGAAATATCCAAGTAATTATTCTCGCCTCGAGATACTTCCTCGTGTATCTTTTAAAAGTTGGATAAGACACTTTGGGCCTCCTCCTCTTTCCTCTCTCTCTCTCTCTCTCTTTCTCACACAGAATTTACTATACAGAATCGCATAGATATTAAAATCGTACGGTATATCTCGCAATAGATATAAACGATCTAACTTATTTTTCAATAAACATAGAACAAAGTCTTTGAGAAAAAAGATCGATTTGTAACGTGCTAACGTAATTTTTAAGTCTCGTTGTTAATCTCGTTCCCTCGAGGCACGTATATCGATATCCAATGTCATATAACGGACTCTCTCTCTCTGAGACACACTCACACACACACACACACACGGTAAAGATTCAAGTCCGAACTTATCGGACACCCGATGGGCACAACCGGGCTCCGAAATAATTGCCCGCAGTGAAATATAAATGATACCAAGATTGTAGAGCGACGAAGGAGGATGAGGGGAGGCACGTCGTTGGCTCGTGTTGCTCTTCCACCGTGTGCCGTGTCTTCTTTCGTTCTTAGTGTGCGTGTTTAACATGTAAGTGTAAGTGTGTTCGACGAGCGGCTACTTGGTACGCGAGACGTACGCGCACGTAATTGCGTGCCCGTCCTGAAATTATTCATCTCCCCGACCACGGCTCTGATCCCAGGCAGCACCGCAGCGCGCTTCGACCGACCGGCACCGGCCGAGCCACCAGCGGTATGATAATGCATAGAAGTGCCAGTCATTATACCTATATGCGGCCAGTGTATCCAGCACCCATCCTCTTTCTTTCTCTCTCTCTCTTTCTACTTACTCGGTACGTAGATTACACCACCACCTTCCTCTCCTCCTCCTCCTCTTTCTTCCTTTCTTTCTTTCTCATTCTCTCTCTCTCTTTCTCTCTCTCTCTCCCTCTCTCTCTCTCTCTGTCTCTTTCTATCTCTTTTCTCTCTTCTCCCTCCTCTTAACTTATCCCTCCCCCTTCCTCCTTCTCCTTCCTCTGCACGTCGCCGATACTTCCACTCTACGTGTGTATAGTACGTGCGCATCGCTCGTACTACACGCACATGGATTCGAAGACGTGCGTGCAACGCATGCCGTGCGTAAGGCTACTCGCTAAAGCACTTAGACGTCGCTCTCGCGTTCCCCGCCGGAAATCTCGCAAGGATTCTTTCTTTGAAATGGAAGAGAAATCAACTTTTGCGGGATAAGGAAAATCTTCGTGATGTATCATACAGGATATACTCTACGGAAGAGTTTTCATTTTCTTTATTTCGAAGTTAATCATTTTATGCTTCATTTCATCGTTGTTTCTCTTCGTGCCATTAAAATTCGATTAGGGTAATATCATGGTAAATTGCTTTCAAACAATGCTTCCACTCTTTTTTAAGCAATTTATCTCATATTTTCTTGGGTTACGTTCGTAAACGTCAAAATTAAATGAACTTCTTCGGTCGAGCTATTTTGCGAGCAGAGAGAATAATTTAAATTCGTGCTGCCAATCTCTTTCCGTACATCGTTCTTCGATCTTTATTTATCTTTTTTTTTTTCGATAAAGAAGAAAGATACGCAACGTTAGGCTCACTAAAATTATAATGAAACACGTTCACGATGTATCTCATTATCTTCGCGGAAAGTGATAGAGTACTCTGAGAAAACGATCGAAAGATTGAAAAGAAACAAAATCGTTGAGTAAGAAGATACGCCGGAAGCTGCTAGATTCAACGCCATTTCTTTCTTTCTCTTTCTCTGTCTATCTTCTCTCTTGAAACCGGTCGCTTTGTTTCTATAGGGCTCTCCGAAGATAATGAACACAATTACGGCAACGTTTTTGTTCTAGAAATTACACAGTAGTGTGCGGATGCATGTCCGTGGTTGATTGCTATGCCCGTCGTCCTCTGGACGATAGTCACTACGCAGAAGAGACGAGTATGGACGGACATAGGTACCTACTTACGTACACACAATAAACACATCTCTTTGTGTGTCTGTGTAAGAAGAAATAGATAGAGTTCTTTCTCTTGCACTAACGTGGAAAACATTAAGGAAATAGTATTTCGCGAATGATCGTGTGCATATATATATATATATATATATATATATATATATATATATATGTAAGATCTACATGTAGGTTCCTGGATGAAAGAGAGGGAGAAGATGAGTCGTAAGGTAGTGGGAAGAGTGGAGCACGGAGGATGAGACGAAGTAGAGAAGGAGAAGGGAAGAAGAGAGGCAGGGACACGGAGTAAGCTCTAATTGCATTCAATAAAGCAAATAATAGCAAGCTCATTAGAGCAGAGAGAGGAGCTGGCGAGTTGACCGCGGCTCGTATGCCAACCTGCCTACGCTCGAACGAAGAAAGAAGAAGAGGATGAGGTGGTAGTGGCGCGGCAGAGAAGAGAGAACGAGTAAGAGGATGAGGCGGAGGAGGAGAAGGAGAAAACCGGGCAGAAACCGGCGGTCGTGGCTCGTCGTTCGGTCGCGAGAAGCACAGCCCAATGTCATTTATTGTCCCTGGTGAACGCGCCGTTTGCCAGAGCAAGCGCACCCCTCTCTCTCTCTCTCTCTCTCTTTCTCTTTCTCCCTTTCTAGCTCCCTTCTATACCTGCTTCATATGAATGGGTGATCGCCATGCAACCATCGCGTCCTTCGTTAGGTATTTATCCCCCGTTTATTATCATTCGGCCGTAACCACGTATGCGTATTAAACGTACACTCTTCCTCTCTCCCTCTTCCTCTTCCTCTTCTTCTTCTTCTTCTTTTTTCCTCTATCCCCACTTCACCTAGCATCACCATTTCGCTTCTTTCTCTTCTTTGCCTTCTCCTCCTCTTTCTCTTATACTCTCACCGGGAGAGGAGACGCACCGTGTGGAATCGATGAGTAACGTTTTCGCAGCAAGAGTATACACCGAGTGGTATCACCGACTCCCTGTGGGAACCACCACCACTGACTCACGATTATTTTCTCCGAACAAAGTTTTTCGATACAAAATATAGAAAATAATAAAAATTCCGATACATACCTTGTATGAATTTTTAGACAGTAATATTTGCCTGAGAAACTCGAAAGGATTTTATAAAAAGTGCAAATCTGTTTATTGTGCCTAAATAAGATCCATTAATTTTTATTTAAATTATTCTTGATTTTAACAACATAGCATTAATTTATTTTTCTTCTCAAAAAATTTGATCGTAGCAGATAACAAACACGATGCAACAATTTATCGATCCAGCTCGATCGATCGTTAAGATCTTTCCTACTCCAAGTCCTCCGCCTCTTCGTCCCCGAAAGACGAACGCGTACACCGTGAAGAATCTGGAATCGCGGAGGGTGAAACAAGTGTCTCGACGCGCCAGCCATATAAATCAGTTCCGGCAGCGCGCAAATGAATTTACCTCTCGAGAAATTCTCCTCTTTTCTCCTCCCTTTCTCCTGCTTATGGTGTACGCCTATCTCTTTTCTTTCTCCATCTCTCTCTCTCTCTCTCTCTCTCTCTCTTCTTCTTCTTCTTCTTCTTCTCTCATGTTGAGCGCGGACACAACACCTGAACCGGATCCTATTTCAGCTTAACAGGGAACGTACATCGACGAACGCGGTTGTCGACGTCGTTCAGGGACACGAACAATGAGCCACGGACAGGAAAGCTCGTTCGAATCGAAGGTGGCCTTCGTTGAAGAACGAGAAAGAAAGAGATAGAAAATCGAGACGAAGAGAAAGAAGAACCGGCCGCCCCCGACGAGTAAACGACGCTAAGAATGGGGATTCGGCTAATGTATTCCGCGGATGCGCGCTCATTATTCAGCGATAATTAATTGACGGCTATAAATAAGCAGCGCGTCCAGGTACCGCGCAAATAAATGGTTCGCGCGAAGCGAAATGGTAATGGTGACTTTGACGGACCGTTTAAACTGGAATAAAGCGGGGTAAGTCGTTCCTCCCGCAGGCCCTTCGGGCCTCTCCTTTTGCTCACCCATCGTCCTTTAACCGATATAACTCACCTGCCGGTGGTGTGGTACGTACCTTCGCTCCCGTCTGCACAAGATACTTCTCTCTTTCTCTATTTCTTTCTTTTTCTCTCTCTTCCTCCGGCAACCCAGATATTTACTCCTTGACCGCTCTCTTAAACTTAACCACCTTCTCGCGCTTCCCTTCCTCATTCGTCTTTCCTCGCTAGTCCGTGCGTCACACCGCCGGCTCGTCTTACACCTTTAAGCCTTACCCCTTTGCTCCTTTTTTTTCTTCTCCTCGACGACAAGACCAATCGTTCCTGATTTGGATCGCGAATTATCTTCCTTCCTCTTTCTTTTAAAGGTCCATTTATATATAACCAAGCCATGGTCGTTCCATGTCCGAATATTGTCTGAACATTAATGCGTTAATATTTATATATAACCATACTGTCGTTGTTCCGTGTCCGAACATTTATATACGATCGAAAACTGTCCAGGTGTTACAGTATCTGAAGGTTGTGAATAAGCTTCTAAAAATTAATAGCGTCGTGCACGGACGAGAAACATTCAGACACGTTTATACAAGGTTATAGCTATGGCCGTGGTAAAATCGGAAAACGGAGGAAATATCAGTGTTTACTAAATTTAACGCAGGAAACGTCCGGGCTACGAATGATGATGAACATGGTGAATGATGATGTATAAACTACTGCATATAAAACTACGGTAATCAATCCGGATTCAATACACGACCGAGATGCGGAACGTCACAATTATATATAAAAGGACCTTTAATTCGAACTTTGTCAAATGACTTCTTTCTTAACAGTTCTTTTAATTTCTTTTTAACGTTTTCAATCTCATATATATATATATATATATATATATATATATATATTTATTGTAAACATGATATTCTTGGAAGATGTAGTTAGATTTATGCACAAGCAAAAATTCTCGGTTATATTTTCTATTGTACGAATCTTCTCTTTCCTAATTCACGTTCACCGTTCATCTCTGGACAATTTATTAATTTTCCTTGTAACAATGATTAACAATGATTAATTGTATAAGACATCACGAGAAAATCGAGATTTGATATTGTTCCGCATAAATAACCATTTACCAATTGTAAGCGCACTTATTCATTTTAACTTTTCTTTACAACCATACTCGTAACAACTTCGTAGTCAATCATCGTAATAGTACTGTCCCTTACGATTGAATATATCGCAGTGACGAATGGACTTGGGACGCGCTGTGTGTCGCGTGATACACCTGCAAGAGTGCTTTTTTTTTATAAATGCCAAGCGAGAAGCGAAAATACGAGCTCTTCGAGTTAATCGATTTGTACAACGACATACGACAGACAGGTAAAAAAAAGAAAATGTAAGGGAAATAAAAAAGAATCCACATCGTAGGTTGAGAAGATATCGGGATGATGAGAAGAAGGAGGTGAAGGAGGAGGAGATGGAGGAGGAGGCCTTCGTTATACGCACGCAGCGCGTAACTTTGATCGTCCAGTTCCAGAGATCGCAGCATGACGACGAGAGTGGCGCCATCCATCCGTAAAATGCACGTCTTGCACGCGAGATAACGTCGTTGAAGCGTGTATCATGCCGTGTTTCTTCTCTCTCTCCCTTTCTCTCTCTCTCTCTCTCTCTCTCTCTTTCTCTCATCCTTCCTGCAAGCGATAGCTTGCATGAATGGAGCCAGCAACTAAGTATATCTTGTGACTATCATGAGTGTGAAACCTTTTACGTTTCCTTTCCTACCAAGACAGATCCAACTGTGATGTTTCGTTGACTTTAATTACTCTATAAGGATTTAAAGAAATTTTTTTATTGCATAAACTTACATCGGCCAGTATCAGAATAAGAAAAATAATTTATCTCCAAATCAAAATGTAAAAAGGAAGCAAAAAAAAGAAAGGAAGAACGATCAACGACGTATGCGTGTCGATGAGCCGTCGGCAGAATCATAACCGGTGATTCTCTTGACTCTTGGAACGAATAACAGAGCGGACGTACAGAAAAGAGCAACAAAGTTCGATTCGAGCTACGTAATTGGAGCTACGACGATTGCTATTTCGCACGCGCGTGCACGCACACGCGCGATCGCCTACGGAAAATTATAGACCCCTTAGGGAGAGTTCCTTCTAGAGAGTCTATATCAAACACTCTCTGTCTCTTTCTCTTTCTTTCTCTCTCTTTGTACTTATTTCCCTTTCTATCTTGCTTCTAAGATACAAAATACTTCTACTACTCGATATAAATCTGAAATAATCAATACTTGCTACCAACTCGCTCCAATTAACGCGCTTCGCCTCCTGAATTAATACTGTTCGCGCCTACGCTTTACTCTTCAAGAAGAATATCTTTAACGATCGTTACGGAACGTGTTTCGTCTTTGGCAATGTGCTCTCTCTCTCTCTCTCTCTCTCTCCCTCTCTCTGCACACATATATATATATATATATATATATATATATATATACATAGGTAGTCATCTATTTCTTTCTAATATATTATATTGGATTACTTCATTCGTTTCTCATCCGAGTCCTATGAATATTCAAGAAATTCTTATCGTCCTTTACCGTACGATCCCATTCTAGGTCTTAAAAAAGTAAACGAACGAACCTATGTACCTCTTATATAAAAGGCGACGAAGGCGGCATCGTTAAGAAAGAGAGAGAGAGAGAGAGAGAAAGAGGAGATTCACGAAGAAATCGGTGAATGTGAGTGTAGAATAATAGCGGTATACTCGCAAGTTAATCGGAAATATGCCGAAGGCAATAGAAAGAATTTAGCTTCTTTCGCGTACTTATCTCTTTGGAGGATCACTAAGGACATGGAATTCGGCCTAATGATCTTTTCGTCGATCGACATTGTTATGGGACGGCTGGTCATTAGAGGGCTGTCCTTCGTTCATGGTGCTAGTGGTGGCAGTGGTGGTGGTGGTGGTAGTCATGTTTCTTAGCTCCAAAAAGCGCGCGCTCGTTTAAACAGCCGTCACGATGAAAGAAAGAAAGAGATATATATATATATATATATATATATATAGAGAGAGAGAGAGAGAGAGAGAGAGAAAGAGAGAGAGAGAGAGAAAAGAAAGAGAGAGAGATAAATAGATAGATAAAGAGAAAGATAGAGAGAGAAACCATTGGCTGGCTTTCATTGGCGCGCTTAGTTATCTCTCAAGGGACTTGAAAATCCGGTCGCATTAAGATATCTATCGGAACAACGGATGTGAGCCATTAAACTTTTACTTTATTTAGCGTTCGAGAATACCGCGACCGCGAAGACCCTCGCGAAAAGAAGGGCTGCGAAAGGGTGAATGCAGAGTCTCTTATGGAGGGAGAAGGACAGCTATATAGGTTGAAATAATGTTGCCTCTTACCTGCTCCTACGCCGCTTAGTCGACCTAACGGAGTCTCGATTCTTCACGGTATATACGATTGTTATTCTTCGACGTGTAATTATTATTATTTACGCTCGCTCGAAAGGACGTTCCATCTTCTTTCTCTCTCTGCGGCCGGGCACCGTTTAGAATTGCTAATGCTCGTATGTCTTCTCTGCGTCCAGTGTCGATAGGTAGTACGGGAACTCATTATCTGGCGGAATGAGTAATTAGACGTAGAAAGGATGCTGAATTACCTCGTCGATTTCGAGATAGGATAAGACGTCCCGTTAAAATTTTTCGGTATTAATCGAATATCAATTGTACATCTTTATTTCATTTGCGAATTTTTTTTCTTTTTATTTTGTGTATTTTTATTATTATTATTATTATTACTATTATCATTATTGCGTAAGGATTATTATTATTGTTATGTACTAATGAACAACATCTTAATATGTACATCTAAATTTATACTGATTCTTAACGAAAAATTTCTTTGATTCGTGTTTGTGCTCTCTCTCTCTCTCTCTCTCTCTCTTTCTCTCTCTTTCTCTCTCACAACACACAAGACTAAATATATGTACGTAAACTTCTATGACGGTCGAAGTTCGAATCGAGCGTGTCACTGTTCCCGCTCCAGTATTATTACCAGTGATTGTTAACTGGTTATCCAGCCGGTGGTGAAGGTGGACGATTTAAGCGAAGAGTTACGACGACGTGGCTCGTTACGCATGCATAGGTGGAAGCATAAAATACAGAGAATTGTATGCGTTCACAAGAGAGAAAGAAAATGGAGAGAAAGAGGGAGAGTCGTTCTCTCACGAGTCATTTTGAATTCCTAGTCGTGACGAAGCATAGATACATACATACATATGAACCCTTTCATATATAGTTAAAGAATAGCCTTAATTATCGCGAGCACGCACTTAGAAAAGAAGAAAGAGAATGAGAAAAAGAGAGAAAGAGAGCGTGCCGACGAATAAATTTCTCAAAAGAAATATAAGTTCTCTTTCAGAAGGATCGAATAAATTCTACTTGTGGTCCATCCTCTTTTGTTTAGTCTCCGCAACGGCTAACTTCGAAGAATGCTACCGACTCGCGCACGCGAGCGCACGTTCGCATTACTCCGAAGCATTGTGTAAAATGAATACTCACGCGCGGAACGTAGGAATTACAAAGAGAAAGAGTCTACGACACGACGACGACAAAGAGGACGAGCTCGCACGTGCTTAGACTCGCACGCGTTCCTAGGGCTTTTCTTTCGTTTGTTTCTTCATACATATACGCATGAAATCCTTTCAAGGATCGATCGCGAAGACTTTGGTCTTCTATTCCATCAGTAAACTTCTTAACGTCTAATAAAGCCCCTATACTTATTTTCTATCCCAATTCCGTTCACGCGTTCTCCTTACGAAGTGTGATTTCTTCTCGAATTATCTGCGCTTTCTAATCTCGATTACCGAGGTCGAGGTCAGAATTTCAAAGGATTCAAGAAATTCCGCGAGTCGGTAGACTTCTTGTTTAAAATACCGTTAAAGATTAGTTGATAGAGATAAGCTAAAAGTTACGACAATTCTATTATATAAATAGTAATTATGAGCAAATATTTTTGATATAAAATGCGAAGGTTAAATGCTGAATAAATGAGAGAATAATAAAAATCTATGAATCAACGTAAACTCGGTAACATTGAAAGCATCGTTATGTTAAATTCAGAAATAGAATATTAATATTAACATTTTTAGAAATTTCTTCAAGATTTCAAACGATCCAGGAAATTCCGTGAGCCGATCTCTAGTCTTGTAAGTCTTATAAATTCTGTTGTAAAGAAGAAAGAGAGAGAAAGAGAGAGAGAGAGTGAGAGAGATAGAGAGAGAGAGAAAGGGAAAGAAAGAGAGAGAGAGAGAGAGAGAGAGAGAAGATAGCGAAGAACGGTTTCACAGAACGTAAGAAGCGCCTTCCGGGCGAAATATGGCGCCAGGATGATATCGATGCGCGTTGTGCGAGGACGGGGCGTCGTTACTCGCACTGATTTAGTTGAAGGCTACGAATTTACGGATCCACCATTTTTTTGCGGCGCACACGGGTTCGCTTTTACTCGCTCGCGCGAGCAGCGTCTACCGAGCCCTTTCTCGTTAGCCGCCTACATTATATTACCCATCGAGGGCTATACATCATTCCCTCCTTATGTAAGTATCTATAACAGCCAGTGAAACATTTACAGCTCGCGCTACGAGTATCGCGACTCTTCTTTCTCTCTCTCTCTCTTTCTCTATCTATCTGTCTTTCTCTTTCTCTTTCTCTCTCTTTCTCTCTCTCTCTCTCTCTCTCTCTCTCTCTCTCTCTCTCTATCTCTATTCTCTTTCCTTCCGCGTGGGTCGTGCGGCCAAACCGCACGAATCGCGCCGGACAAGTGATGTACTGCGTCTGAGAAACAATGCAACTCGGACGATCGACGATACTTGCCTATATAAAGAGAGAAAAACATCAAGAGAGATAAAGATATATATATATATATGTATACACACACACACACACACACATGTATATATATATACGTAGCAAGCGCGTTGAGCTCACTCATTTCACCGGATTTCCGGTGTTCGATACTTTTCATCTTCCCTTTAAGTAGTTATAAGAGAAAAATTGGAAGAGCCTTGCCTGCAACTTCTCGATCGATTAAATCCCTTAATTAGGTTCGCGGAATAAGTACGAACGAAGTCCTTTTGACTCTCATTTTGAATTCTTTCGTGTTCACCTCCGGTTTCGTCGTCGGGACAAAGAAACATCGAAATGTGTTCTTTCTCTCTTATGTCGTTTTGCGGAACGACGAACGTATCGTTTTCTCTCTATGTGTGTGTGTATGTATTTATATGTGAGTATGCAAGTCGTTAAACGTATAAATTCGAGGCTTTATTGTTTTAGATAAAATTGCACCCGTACGTTATGAGTGGGATATGCAGAGGGTTAAAATAAATTCCTACGCCTAATGCGGACAACGATCTTCTCTTCTTCTTCTTCTTCCTCCTCTTTCTTTTTCTCTTTCTCTTCTTCGCGACGCTTCTTCGCCGGATGCTCGCGGCTTCGGTTAAAACATATCACCGAGCTCGTTTGCCGCTGGACCAAACATTTACAGTCGTATAAGCTTACTCGACATATTGTTGGGCGCAGCCCGATCTTATCTGCATCCTGACTGTCGTGAATCGCAAGATCTCTCTCGGTTGATCCCGAACCTCGAAAGTGTAATTATTCGTCGAGAAGTTACAATAACTGCGCGACGAGGGAGAAGAGAGAAAA